>NC_092147.1:70102058-70104558 GCF_045791955.1 Oncorhynchus clarkii lewisi
CTCATTTCCATGGCTATGCCCATAACCGTCCCTGAACACTGTTTCATCCGGTAATTCAACACCCTGACCTATCTTTCCCCTGATGGTATGCAAGAGTGTCACCCAATCAGCATAATCCCCTCATTCAACTGGCCTAATCACATCTAATATGCAAATGAGGTTCACTCAACTTTGGTGAACATTGGCCGACACTGCGACACAGGGAGAGGGGTTGGTTCGGAGGGATGGATGCTCCCTCGACGACATTGTTTCTATCAAATACTCTGAATCAGAAACTACTTTATTATAATAATGATGTTGGTAATACTGGATTTCATTTATTGAGCAACGTTCCAGTGCTTTTAAAGCCCTTTACATTGTAGGGGGTGAATTAATCGCATACACTAGCAATCTGTGGCACCTAGCTATATTTGCATAGAGGATCTCATGTTTAACCATTGCAAACCTGGTGCTATATTCAGAGACATCTATGGAACTGTGTGTGCACAATGACTAAGCGCTGGTCTCTCCATATAGAAACGTGTGACCTTTTGAGTTGAACATTGTGGTAAAGGCGTCAATTCTAACTTGTTAAGTAGTAATATCGACTCGTTTCTATGAAACACGCAGAACATCTGTTTTCATTGGAGAATAAAGAAAGCTGTGTGTGTGTGTGTGTGTGTGTGTGTGTGTGTGTGTGTGTGTGTGTGTGTGTGTGTGTGTGTAGGTGTGTGTGTGTGTGTGTGTGTGTGTGCATGCAGGTGTGTGTGTGTGTGTGTGTGTGTCTGTGTGTGTGTGTGTACATGTAGGCCTGTGTGCGGGTTCATGAGTGTGAGTGTGTCTCCTTACTAACAGTGGTTAAACTGTCTCTCTCTCTCTCTTTTTCGCTCTCTTTTTCCTTCTTTCTCACCCACTGTGCGTCGACAGTCTCTTGAACTGTTGACAATAAGTTGATGGGCTGAAGCCCTCGATAAACATCTCTGGTGCCACCTCTGCCCAGCTGGGTCCACTTAGCAGTGGAGAAGAGACTGGCTAGAGAACAAACACAGACATGCACACACACACACACGCATACACGCACACACACACACACACGGTCCTCCCAGGCCTGAGTGTCATTAGTCTGTGTGTTTATGTCTGTGTTCATAGCCAGCCTAGCCAGCGCTTTCATCATTTCATTGCATTCTCAATAAGCTCTCACAGTCTTACGTCAGAGTTAGACGTTCCTCCAAGTTTCCAAATGTCAAATCGACGGGGCCGCAGTAGAGAAGGTGAAAGCTTCAAGTTCCTGGGCGTACACATCACTGACAATCTGAAACGGTCCACCCACACACACAGTTTGGTGAAGAAGGTGCAACAGCGCCTCTTCAACTTCAGGAGGCTGAAGAAATTTGGCTTGGCCTCTCACAAACTTTTACAGATGCACCATTGAGAGCATCCTGTCGGTCTGTATCACCGCCTGATACAGCAACTGCACCGCCCGCAATCGCAGGACTCTCCAGATGGTGGTGTGGTCTGTCCAACGCATCACTGGGGGCAGGAAGGCCAAAAAGATCACCAAGGACATCAACCACCCGAGCCACAGCCTGTTCACCCCACTATCACCCAGAAGGCGAGGTCAGTACAGGTGCTTCAAAGCTGAGACCTAGAGACTGGTCCCAGCTTCTATCTCAAGGCCATCAGATTGTTAAAGTAGCCGGCCTCCACCAAGTACCCTGCCCTGAACTTAGTCATTGTCACAAGATGGCTACCACCCAATTACTCAACTCTGCACCTTAGAGGCTGCTGCCCAGCTGTATGTACATAGACATGGAACACTGGTCACTTTAATAAAGTTTACACACATTTCATATGTATATACTGTAGCCTAGTCAAGGCCATCCTATTCAACTATTGCTGTATGTATACTATTCTATATACGTATTATACAGATATACTACATATTCTATCCACATACTGTCTATAATGTTTCTACATCACATATATATATTAATACTCCGGGCTCCGACATTGCTGGTCCTAATACTTATATTCTTCTTAATTCCATTCTTTTACTTTTAGATTTGTGTATTGTTGTGAATTGTTAGATACTACTGCACTGTTGGAGCTAGAAACACAAGCACTTCGCTACACCCTCAATAACATCTGCTAAATATGTGTATGCGACCAATTCAATTTGATTTCGAAGTGTTTGGTTACTCCGAGACGTTAAGGTAAGTGTTATGGGTTACGGTTTGGGATAGGCTTAAAACAAAAAATCTCAAAAACAGCTTTGTATTCCTAGATTGGATCATGCAATCTTTGGAACCAAAGGCAGAGGCTTACGTCTATCCGCCATGCCTGTCCACAACGGCCTAGCAATACCAAAGCCTTTCCCTTTCCTTTCCCTTCCCTACTTGAAGGTAACAGCGCTCACTGTTGCCCCTAGTGGCCGATTTCCACGTCATCTCCTGACATCCTCAGACAGGGATGGACGTTGAATACTGAGAGAGAGAGAGAGAGAGAGAGAGAGAGAGAGAGA
>NC_092147.1:70107058-70152058 GCF_045791955.1 Oncorhynchus clarkii lewisi
CTCCATCCATGTCTCTTTCCATCCTTCCCGCCGCCATTCCATCCTCAATCATGCAAAAGCGTATGTCTATGTCCTAATTCACACACCCAACCAGGCTGAGCACAGAGAGTGTGTAATGACAGAGAGGCTCTAAGAGGTCATTAGCACATAAACAAACAACAGGCAGAAAGCGCACAAGACTTTTCCACGTGTGGATATTGGCCTCTCTTTTCAGTACCTTTTTCTCTCACTCCCACCCCTCTCTTTCTCTCCTAACCTGCAGATCAGACTCTCTGGACCAGTGTGAGGGTGGGTCGTCGGTAAAGACCAGGTCATCAATGGTTGAGTCGTCAGGTCATAGATCTCCTTCTGTCTGAGAGAACACAGGCAGTGGGAGACATTTCCTGTCCACTAACAAAAAAGACTGTATTACTCAAGATAACATGCAGCAAGATTGATCTTTTCTCACTGTCCATGAGGTCATAGGGATCAATCTAAGTGGTTACAACTGATGCATAGCATTGTGATTATTTAGTGATTTAATTTACCACTTTATTAACAAAAGCCCAGTTTATACCTGTTTCTGACATGTGTCCATTGTCCTGATCTTGTTAACATTCTGATTGTGCCCAAATTTGTTGACAGATGTAGACAATCAAAAGACGCATTGTGATCTGATTGTCATTAGATGTTGCTGACCATGATGTTGCTGACGCATCCTGTACGGATATCCTTGAAGTGTAAACGAATCCGGACAACAGAAGCATATACATTTGGTCAACATCACGGTTGTCCTACCCTCTCCGAAAAAAATCCCACGGGCCAGTTGCATTAAGATCATGGTCTTCTACTGGTACTGTGGTCAGATGTCACAGTCGAACACCATGTCCAGCTCTGAATAAAACGGCCATTAAAGATATTTATGAAGGTTTCTCCCGTTCCGTCGTCCAATACCAGCGCAAAATTGAATATTTGAAGACATAGTAGGCTACGGAAAGGACAAGGACTAAAGCAGCAGAATTTAAACTGAACTACAAATTGGGGATGCATGGGACGGACTATGATGGAGACTCAGCAGGATAGTGGGGGTGCATGGGACGGACTATGACGGAGACTCAGCAGGATGGTGGGGATGCATGGGACGGACTATGATGGAGACTCAGCAGGATAGTGGGGATGCATGGGACGGACTATGATGGAGACTCAGCAGGATAGTGGGGATGCATGGGACGGACTATGATGGAGACTCAGCAGGATAGTGGGGGTGCATGGGACGGACTATGACGGAGACTCAGCAGGATGGTGGGGATGCATGGGACGGACTATGATGGAGACTCAGCAGGATAGTGGGGATGCATGGGACGGACTATGATGGAGACTCAGCAGGATAGTGAGGATGCATGGAACGGACTATGATGGAGACTCAGCAGGATGGTGGGGATGCATGGGATGGACTATGATGGAGACTCAGCAAGATAGTGGGGGTGCATGGGACGGACTATGATGGAGACTCAGCAGGATAGTGGGGATGCATGGGACGGACTATGAAGGAGACTCAGCAGGATGGTGGGGGTGCATGGGACGGACTATGACGGAGACTCAGCAGGATAGTGGGGGTGCATGGGACGGACTATGACGGAGACTCAGCAGGATGGTGGGGATGCATGGGACGGACTATGATGGAGACTCAGCAGGATAGTGGGGATGCATGGGACGGACTATGACGGAGACTCAGCAGGATACTGCGGTGTATGATAAGTGTGTGGCGAGGTGTAATGTGTAGGCCCAATGTTCCACCTATAATCTACCTTGAGGTCTAGCCAGAATGAATGGTGGCGGGGGGTGAAAAGGATTCCAGTTGCTATACATTATCATGTATATCATGCAATCCTTCTTTCAATTTTATTATATTGTATTCTGTGAATCTTTGAGCATTTTACAGCTATCAATAAAGTGCAAAATATGTCCAAACTGATGAAAAAAGGCGGAATGCTGTCTGTAAGAATGAACAAGGCCACTGTCCAATATAATGTAGGCTTCAATATGAAGGACTCTTTAGGGTACTTTTAGATTGACACTTTATTCCCGGATGAAGCTATTTGCTTTACGTGCATGCTCCTTTGCACTTTTTATCGATTGCCGCATTTATCCATGCATTTTCCTAATTGAATCAAGAGTCTTGCTTTTGGTTTATATTGCCGTTCCTTTGACAAATGATCACTGATCAGTGATTTGGAGGAAACTAAACCATGGTCGTTCTCCCAGCATCTCACTTTTGTTATCCTTTGTTACTGTTTAGGCCTATACTAAAGGTTATATACAATACAAGATAACAACACCATTAAAGTCCACGTACGTAAACATCCATGCGTAAAGAACAACTCTGTCCAGAACTGTTTGGATAATGTGTTGCACCATTCAGAGATGCACTTGACCTACCTGACACCCTAGACCCACTCCAATTTGCTTACCGCCCAAATAGGTCCACAGACGATGCAATCTCAACCACACTGCACACTGCCCTAACCCATCTGGACAAGAGGAATACCTATGTGAGAATGCTGTTCATTGACTACAGCTCGGCATTCAACACCATAGTACCCTCCAAGCTCGTCATCAAGCTCGAGACCCTGGGTCTCGACCCCGCCCTGTGCAACTGGGTACTGGACTTCCTGACGGGCCGCCCCCAGGTGGTGAGGGTAGGCAACAACATCTCCTCCCCGCTGATCCTCAACACTGGGGCCCCACAAGGGTGCGTTCTGAGCCCTCTCCTGTACTCCCTGTTCACCCACGACTGCGTGGCCACGCACGCCTCCAACTCAATCATCAAGTTTGCGGACGACACAACAGTGGTAGGCTTGATTACCAACAACGACGAGACGGCCTACAGGGAGGAGGTGAGGACCCTTGGAGTGTGATGTCAGGAAAATAACCTCACACTCAACGTCAACAAAACTAAGGAGATTATTGTGGACTTCAGGAAACAGCAGAGGGAACACCCCCCTATCCACATCGATGGAACAGTAGTGGAGAGGGTAGCAAGTTTTAAGTTCCTCGGCATACACATCACAGACAAACTGAATTGGTCCACTCACACAGACAGCATCGTGAAGAAGGCGCAGCAGCGCCTCTTCAATCTCAGGAGGCTGAATAAATTTGGCTTGTCACCAAAAGCACTCACAAACTTCTACAGATGCACAATCGAGAGCATCCTGGCGGGCTGTATCACCGCCTGGTACGGCAACTGCTCCGCCCTCAACCGTAAGGCTCTCCAGAGGGTAGTGAGGTCTGCACAACGCATCATCGGGGGCAAACTACCTGCCCTCCAGGACACCTACACCACCCGATGTTACAGGAAGGCCATAAAGATCATCAAGGACATCAACCACCCGAGCCACTGCCTGTTCACCCCGCTATCATCCAGAAGGCGAGGTCAGTACAGGTGCATCAAAGCTGGGACCGAGAGACTGAAAAACAGCTTCTATCTCAAGGCCATCAGACTGTTAAACAGCCACCACTAACATTGAGTGGCTGCTGCCAACACACTGACACTGACTCAACTCCAGCCACTTTAATAATGGGAATTGATGGGAAATGATGTAAATATATCACTAGCCACTTTAAACAATGCTACCTTATAAAATGTTACTTACCCTACATTATCCCTACATTATTCATCTCATATGCATACGTATATACTGTACTCTATGTCATCGACTGTATCCTTATGTAATACATGTATCACTAGCCACTTTAACTATGCCACTTTGTTTACATACTCATCTCATATGTATATACTGTACTCGATACCATCTACTGTATCTTGCCTATGCTGCTCTGTACCATCACTCATTTATATATCCTTATGTACATATTCTTTATCCCCTTACACTGTGTACAAGACAGTAGTTTTGGAATTGTTAGTTAGATTACTTGCTGGTTACTACTGCATTGTCGGAACTAGAAGCACAAGCATTTCGCTACACTCGCATTAACATCTGCTAACCATGTGTATGTGACAAATAAAATTTGATTTGATTTGATTTGACTTTATAGTCTACTCTGTAACTTAACCTGTTTCTGTTTTCACTGTGTTCATTAGGGCCTAAGTGAAATTTTCATATAGACTGTGTATTAATTGTATTTTGTACACACATTCAGATACTCAGCTCATATGTGTGGTGACTTGTTTAGGAATGGTAGAGATTCTCTGAATATTTATTTGTAAGGCTGTGGACAGGTTGAGGTTATTGTGACAGTAGCCTATTACGGCCATTCTTAAATCATTAAAGGTGAACTGCACTCATCTGTTCAAGGTGAACTGCACTCACCTGTTAAAGGTGAACTGCACTCACCTGTTAAAGGTGAACTGCACTCATCTGTTGAAGGTGAACTGCACTCATCTGTTCAAGGTGAACGGCACTCACCTGTTGAAGGTGAACTGCACTCACCTGTTAAAGGTGAACGGCACTCACCTGTTAAAGGTGAACTGCAACCACCTGTTAAAGGTGAACTGCACTCACTTGTTGAAGGTGAACTGCACTCACCTGTTAAAGGTGAACTGCACTCACCTGTTAAAGGTGAACTGCACTCACCTGTTCTGCATGTGTTTCTTCCGGTGTTCATTAAGAAATGCAGTGGCCATTACTGAAGCCCAAACTAGAGTTTTCTTTTAGGTGTGGTCGGTCTGTGGGTGTTTATTGGGGGTATCTTTGCCATTCAATCAAAACAAACAAACATATACAGTATTAAATCTTAGTGATATTGAGGTAAGCTAAGCTAGCTCCATACTCACAAAAAGCTTATTTCTCAAATGTTGTGCACAAATTAGTTTACATCCCTGTTAGTGAGCAATTCTACTTTGCCAAGATAATCCATACATCTGACAGGTGTGGCATATCAATAAGCTGATTAAACAGCATGATCATTACACAGGTGCACCTTGTGCTGGGGACAATAAAAGGCCACTTTAAAGTGTGCAGTTTTGTCACAAAACCCAATACCACAGATGTCTCAAGTTTTGGAGGAGCATGCAATTGGCATGCTGACTGCAGAAATGTCCACCAGAGTTGTTGCCAGATAATTGAATGTTAATTTCTCTACCATAAGCCGCCTCCAATGTCGTTTTAGAGAATTTCGAAGTATTTCCAACCAGACTCACAACCGCAGACCATAGGTAACTACGCCAGCTCAGGACCTCCACATCCGGCTTCATCACTTGTGGGATCGTCTGAGACCAGCCACCCAGACAGCTGATAGAACTAAAGAGTATTTATGTCTGTAATAAACACAAACTCATCCTGATTTGTTGGGCCTGGCTCCCCAGTGGGTGGGCGTGGCTCCCAAGTGGGTGGGCCTATGCCCAGCCAGGCTCACCCATGTCTATGCCCCTGCCCATTCATGTGAAATCCATAGATTAGTGCCTAATGAATTTATTTCAATTGACTGATTTCCTTATATAAACTGTAACTCAGTAAAATTGTTCCATGTTTCATTTACATAATTTTTTCAGTATAGCTAGCTAGCATAGCTTGGGGATAGCTACAGCTGACAAGCCTATCTAGCGAGTTGATTTTTCCCTGTCAAATCACAGTTATACCAAGATAGCAAGAAGTATCAGTGTCTGGAATGTGTTTCATGAGTCACTCGTTCTACAACGCCGTGCTACGAATGTAGCTTACAGCTTGACGTTTTATCACGTCATGTAAAGACATATTACAGTTGAAACGATATCAAGAACTGTGCGTTGAATGTGTTGAATTTGCTGATACAGACGGTATTGTCACACCCTGACCATAGTTTGCTTTGTATGTTTCTATGTTTTGGTTGGTCAGGGTGTGATCTGAGTGGGCATTCTATGTTGGATGTCTTGTTTGTCTATTTCTATGTCTGGCCTGATATGGTTCTCAATCAGAGGCAGGTGTTAGTCATTGTCTCTGATTGGGAACCATATTTAGGTAGCCTGGGTTTCACTGTGTGTTTGTGGGTGATTGTTCCTGTCTCTGTGTTTTGCACCAGATAGGGCTGTTTTTGGTTTTCCACATTAATTGTTTTGTAGTGTTCGTGTTTATCTTTTTGTTATTAAACATGACTTAAAGAAACCACGGTGCATTTTGGTCCGACTCTCCTTCACCACAAGAAGACCGTTACAGGTATGCCTACACTTTAGGTTGTGTGTAAAGTACAACCACAGAACAAGGAGCATAACAATTGTTGGTACTTCAGCTGTCTCAGAACTAGCACGGCATTCTATTCTATTTCTATGGTCCTGTCATGACGTTGTCCTGGGGGTAGATTTATGACAGTCATAAATACCTCTTTTCCCCCCTTTTTCCTCTCTCTACCCTACTGATGTTACATTTGCAAAACCCTTGGTTAACATAGAGATTCTGGGAACATCAGAAGGTGGGGGGAAATGAACTATATTCTGGTAATCTGAGCAATTGAACATATGCAGTGGTACTTAATGAATATGATGTCAGTTCGGTTGTCATCTGAGACATTCTCATCAATGATAAGATGACATAAACTCTACAGTGGAAAGTCTACACATCAGAGTTATCGGATTCACATGGAATTGTTGTTCAATTTAAATGTTTGAATATGAAATTATTCGTGATGGGAGGAAATTTAATTTTTAGCTTCTAAAATGTGAGATTTGGGTTTTCATAAGATTGGGCTCTGCTCAATCAGTGGCCCGCCCCTGTGAAGGGACATGGGCTATAAAACTTTTCAAACACGCCCTCCTCTCCCTTCCTACATAAGCCCTTGACGACAATATAACCTCCTGTTCTGAGAACGTGAGGACGACGGTCCGATGTCAGAATGATTCAGATAATAACTACAGAACGAAGCCAACATCAGCGTGAGCTTTGGTTGCGAATGGTATGAACTTAGAACTCTTATTCACTACAGAAGTGATACCTCCTAGCCGTTGAGTTAGCAACAGCCACTGCAAACGAGGGTTAGGAAGGAACAGACAGAGTATCCTGTCTACCACACAACGACGTTACTACAACGTATTCAATTTACCAGCATACGTTTTGTTCTATGAGATAATATCAGTCAGTTAGCATGGCCTTTATGAATTATGAAGCCTAGATGTACTTTTTCTATCACATAAATACTTAAAAATTCCCGAAAAGTGATGCTAGCTGATGAAGATATTCTCATAAAACAAGACGCGTATGATCTCCTAAGCTTCATTTTTGGTGTTTAGCCTTGTCCAACTAACAATAAAAGTTGGCGCACACAAAAACATGTCATTACTTTCTCTCTCTATATGAGAAGAGTGCAATTGCTGAACTTTAGGTTTTCTAAACAGTGTTTTGATAACTTTCAAGTGCAACAGTTCCGTGTGGAATAAACCAGCGTTCACATAGTACTATAGAAGTAGTGTTCAGATAATATAAGAATATGCTAATATTACACCTGTCTTTCATCTTCTATTGTCTTTCACAGCCGATGCAGATACTCTAACTATCAATATTTTTTCTGGTGGTACATGTTAGTCGTCATTCCTTCATATGGTGTCCCATAAAAGACATGAGGATAAGAATAAGAATTCACAGGGTCCTCGCCCTGCTGTTCAATTGAAAAATAACTAAATACACTGAAAAAAAGTCATAGATGTGTCTTGTATCATTTTAATGCAGAGAGCAAGGTCTCCCAGGTCAGACATCTGTATCAACCTGTCTGTTAGTCAGGGGACTCCATGACAAACCATATCTCCTGTCCTTCAGCTGTATCAACCTGTCTGTTTAGTCAGGGGACTCCATGACAAACCATCTCTCCATTCCTCCATCTGTATCAACCTGTCTGTTAGTCAGGGGACTCCATGACAAACCATGTCTCCTGTCCTCCATCTGTATCAACCTGTCTGTTAGTCAGGGGACTCCATGACAAACCATCTCTCCTGTCCTCCATCTGAATCAACCTGTCTGTTAGTCAGGGGACTCCATGACAAACCATCTCTCCTGTCCTCCATCTGAATCAACCTGTCTGTTAGTCAGGGGACTCCATGACAAACAATCTCTCCTGTCCTCCATCTGTATCAACCTGTCTGTTAGTCAGGGGACTCCATGACAAACCATCTCTCCTGTCCTCCAGCTGTAGAAAAACAAGATAGAGTTGGTACACACAGCGCTGATTAAATTGTCAAGGGTTGTTAGTTGAATTCCAGGACAGACACGTGATAGCATTTTGACCTATGACCAGATCAAATGTGACCAAACAGAAGTGGGACTGGTGCCAGGCCACGTACTGCCTCAGTCTTCTGCTCCTAATGTGGTAGAGGGTTCCCAAGACACTGCTGAACAACAAATCCACTAGGTTTTGTAAGTAAGCTGTGAATTAAATTGAATATTGGCACTCAATAAACATATGGCCAGTTTGGAAGTAATTTCACTGACAGAGTAACTTGTAAGTACATAATAGATTCAGGCCAGTGACTCTGATGCTGTTACTATGCAAGCAGCTCTGTAATAGTAAGTTGCTGAATGCTTGTTGACACGTATTTGTAGCATGTTAGCTAAAAAGACTAGTATTCAGGCTTAACAAGTATCATCCTTCATTTATTTTTGCCCCCCCCAAAAAACACAATACACTTTTATGAGAACAGGTATGTTGTTTTAGCACTAGTAGCAGACAAAGTCCCCGAAAGCTAGCGAGTGCTAACCTAGCCCTTGATCATGACTCCCAGTTTCATTATACAGTAAAGGCAGAATCGAGAGAAAGTGCTACCCCAAAACAACATGTCTGTTCTCATAAAAGTATCTATCTACCTAACTTCCAAATCGGGGCTAGTTATCAATATCTTTGTCCGAGTTTAAATGAATTGGCTAGGCAGCTAATGTTAGCTCGCAGGGATCTTCTTAGCTAGCCAGGTCGAGTTGAAACATTATCGATAACAAGCTGGATAATGTTACATCCTATCAAACCCCATCGTCAGGTGCAAGGATAGCTATGCAAATGTCCTCTCTATGACATTACATCACATTACACATTAGGGAGAGGCTATATATTTAGCTAGTTACATCACAGTATCACAGTATCCTAGCTAGCTATGGGCGGACTTCACCTTGTTGTCACTGGGAAATTGGACATCATTGGCAAAAGTGGCCATGTAAGTAATTCACACACAACCCATCCATACCTGTCATGATGCACTCACTTCCAAATCTAATTTTTGAAACTGACTTTATGACTAAAATGATCCTATATACACTTTGTAGTCAATTTTAACACTATAATTATTGTTTTTGACTCACATAGATGCCACATAGGCTGTTTATAAACAGAGAAGTTGGTTCTAGAATGCAGTTCTGATTTAACAAAAGTAGGCTGTAATGATGAGAGTACAAAACTATGCTGTTTTCTTATGATTTATTCAGCTTGTGTCACAATGGGAGGTTCAAGGTAGGTAGGATTAATTTGCCTACATGGAGGGACCATGTGGTCACAATACAGATGAAAAGACACATTTTATTACCATGTTTATACGCAACAAATCTCGATCAGATAGTGATTGGATCATCCTGATCGGATGACGACAACCACATGTTAGTGCAAGGTGTAACCACGGCTAAAGTCAACTACTCTGTGACCCGATCTCTCTAGACTGGAGCATTTATTATGAATTCAATGATGTCATGTCCTCTCTGCTCACATGACAATTAGCTACAGATTAGGTAAATCTAGTATGCTGGTGTCTATGTAGTTTTTCCTTGGCCTTTTGTATTTAAGATACTGCCGTGTGCTATGGGTTGTCAGATTTCCCAACTCTAAGACGGTGTGTGTATGTGTTTGTGTTGCAGGCGAGCCCATGACAGATCAGGGCATTCAGGCCAGTGACATTCCTCTAGAGCACAGATGCATCCTGGCCCTGGCGTGAAAAATGCTGCGCGGCCGCAGCACTCACCCGCAGATGAATGGACCGATCCGTGCACTCACCCGCAGATGAATGGACCGATCCGTCTTGTCATCGGAGGTCGGCGGAGAGGTTACAGCTTCAGTGTACCTGTGTGTCTGTGGCTGTGCTGACACACACACACACACACTGGCCTCATCAAACACTGCCCTGGTCCCCCCGAGCCCATCTTACACACTCTCATACACACGTACACGCTCATACACATCTCTCAAACACACACACTCTCACACCCTCCCAGTACCTCTCCTCAGCCATGAGCCCACAGCCCTTGCGCCCAGAGCACAGGCTCTGACACGTCTATATGTTTTTCCTCCTGACCTTTTAGTATCCTTTCTGCCTGTAAGCTGATATATGAAGGCAATTTTTAGCGGTGCCACTTGTATCTGAGTGATTGCGTACGCTTTACATTTGGGCCTGCCATCTTGCCACCTCCTCCAGATCTCTCTGTTTGGATAGAAGGACAGGAGGGACAGGAAGAAAATAAAGGGGAAAAAAAGAGGGACGTTGCGGCCAATACCCATGCACCACGCTGGCTGACTTCTCTGGATCAATCAGAGGAAAGGACCGTACAGTAGCAGGAAATAGTGGTTTTCCTTATTACTATTAGATTTAGATCTCTGAATATGAGAGAGAGAGAGAGAGAGAGAGATCCTCTGCATTATCATTAACAGCAGACTCGTACATTTCCTCAATGAAAACAATGTACTGAGCAAATGTCAAATTGGCTTTTTACCAAATTACCGTACAACAGACCATGCATTCACCCTACACACCCTAATTGACAACCAAACAAACCAAAACAAAGGCAAAGTCTTCTCATGCTTTGTTCATTTAAAAAAAGCCTTCGACTCAATTTGGCATGAGGGTCTGCTATACAAATTGATGGAAAGTGGTGTTGGGGGGTAAAACATACGACATTATAAAATCCATGTACACAAACAACAAGTGTGCGGTTAAAGTTGGCAAAAAACAGACACATTTCTTCACACAGGGTCGTGGGGTGAGACAGGGTTGCAGCTTAAGCCCCACCCTCTTCAACATATATATCAACGAATTGGCGATGGGCACTAGAAAAGTCTGCAGCACCCGGCCTCACCCTACTAGAATCCGAAGTCAAGTGTCTACTGTTTGCTGATGATCTGGTGCTTCTGTCACCAAACAAGGAGGGCCTACAGCAGCACCTAGATCTTCTGCACAGATTCTGACAGACCTGGGCCCTGACAGTAAATCTCAGTAAGACCAAAATAATGGTGTTCCAAAAAAGGTCCAGTCGCCAGGAGGACAAATGCAAATTCCATCTAGCCACTGTTGCCCTAGAGCACACAAAAAACTATACATACCTTGGCCTAAACATCAGCGCCACAGGTAACTTCCACAAAGCTGTGAACGGTCTGAGAGACAAGGCAAGAAGGGCATTCTATGCCATCAAAAGGAACATAACATACCAATTAGGATCTGGCTAAAAATACTTGAATCAGTCATAGAGCCCATTAGGAAGTGCAGCTCAGTTTCCACCTCTTTATGGTTGTGAGGTCTGGGGTCCGCTCACCAACCAAGAGTTCACAAAATGGGACAAACACCAAATTGAGACTCTGCATGCAGAATTCTGCAAAAATATCATCCGTGTACAATGTAGAACACCAAATAATGCATGCAGAGCAGAATTAGGCTGATACCCACTAATTATCAAAATCCAGAAAAGAACTGTTAAATTCTACAATCACCTAAAAGGAAGCTATTCCCAAACCTTCCATAACAAAACCATCACCTACAGAGAGATGAACCTGGAGAAGAGTCCCCTAAGCAAGCTGGTCCTGGGGCTCTGTTCACAAACACAAACACACCCCACAGAGCCCCAGGACAACAGCACAATTAGACCCAACCAAATCACGAGAAAACAAAAAGAGAATTACTTGACACATTGGAAAGAATTAACAAAATAACAGAGCAAACTAGAATGCTATTTGGCCTTAAACAGAGAGTACACAGTGGCAGAATACCTGACCTCTGTGACTGACCCAAACTTAAGGAAAGCTTTGACTATGTACAGACTCTGTGAGCATAGCCTTGCTATTGAGAAAGGCCGCCGTGGGCAGACATGGCTCCCAAGAGAAGACATGCTATGTGCTCACTGCCCACAAAAGGAGGTGGAAACTGAGCTGCACTTCCTAACCTCCTGCCCAATGTATGATCATATTAGAGAGACATATTTCCCTCAGATTACACAGACCCACAAAGAATTCGAAAACAAATCCAATTTTGATAAACTCCCATATCTACTGGGTGAAATACCACAGTGTGCCATCACAGCAGCAAGATTTGTGACCTGTTGCCACGAGAAAAGGTCAACCAGTGAAGATCAAACACCATTGTAAATACAACCCATATTTATGTTTATTTATTTTCCCTTTTGTACTTTAACCATTTGCACATCATTACAGCACCGTATATATACATAACATGACATTTGCAATGTCTATATTATTTTGGAACTTCTGTGAGTGTAATGTTTACTGTTAATTTGTATTGTTTATTTCACTTTTATATATTATCTACTTCACTTGCTTTGGCAATGTTAACATATGTTTCCCATGCCAATAAAGCCCCTTGAATTGAATTGAATTGAGAGAGAGATACAGCGAGGGGGTAGAGAGAAAGGCAGAGAGAGAGAGAGAGATACAGAGAGGGGGTAGAGAGAAAGGCAGAGAGAGAGAGAGAGATACAGAGAGGGGGTAGAGAGAAAGGCAGAGAGAGAGAGTTACAGAGAGGGGGTAGAGAGAGGCGGAGAGAGAGACAGACAGAGAGATATAGAGAGGGGGTAGAGAGAAAGAGAGATACAGAGAGGGGGTAGAGAGAAAGGCAGAGAAAAGCAGAGAGGGGTAGAGAGAGAGACAGAGGGGGTAGAGAGAAAGGCAGAGAGAGAGTGAGAGAGAGAGGGTAGAGAGAGAGAGAGAGACAGAGAGGGGGTAGAGAGAAAGGCAGAGAAAAGCAGAGAGGGGTAGAGAGAAAGGCAGAGAGAGAGTGAGAGAGAGAGGGTAGAGAAAGGAGGATAGAGAGAGCGAGACAGGGAGGGGGTAGAGAGAAAGGCAGAGAGAGAGTGAGAGAGAGAGGGTAGAGAGAGAGAGAGAGACAGAGAGGGGGTAGAGAAAGGAGGATAGAGAGAGAGAGACAGGGAGGGGGTAGAGAGAAAGGCAGAGTGAGAGAGAGAGGGTAGAGAGAGAGAGAGAGAGAGAGGGGGTAGAGAGAGAGACAGAGAGGGGTTAGAGAGAAAGGCAGAGTAGAGAGTGAGAGAGAGAGGGTAGAGAGAGAGAGAGAGACAGAGAGGGGGTAGAGAAAGGAGGATAGAGAGAGAGAGACAGGGAGGGGGTAGAGAAAGGAGGATAGAGAGAGAGATACAGAGAGGGGGTAGAGAGAAAGGCAGAGAAAAGCAGAGAGGTGGTAGAGAGAGAGACTGAGAGGGGTTAGAGAGAAAGGCAGAGTAGAGAGTGATGAGCGAGAGGATAATACACCAGACTGGAGCTCAAAGTATCTGCAGCAGTGCTATCCAGTTGGGTTCAAATAGTCACATTTATTAGCATTAGCCTATGTTACAGTGGTGGAATTGGAACCTACTTTTTTAGCTCGTTAGCATAAACTCATGTTAAACGGATAGAGGCCGTGTGTTATTCCCCCCCTTCGCCATGAACACTTTTCAATTACAGCTGCTCATTGTCAGGTCCTAAATGGCTGGGTCAGCTGGCTGGGCTTTCCCTTTGAAAGCTAGGCTGACATCCCCACAAAGACATCATTAAAGAGACACTCCCTGCACCAGACAATCTCCTTCCTTACGCCCAGGGGACTACAGGCATAATGTACCAAAGCAGCAGAGGGCTGGGGTAAAATTAACAATGTTAACCCCCCCTTATCCCCCTTCCCTAAAAAACCTGTATAACGACTTACTTTCAATCTATTTCTGTTCTTTTTCGTCTTCTTTTTCTTTTTTCTTCTTTCTCCCAGAGTTCCATCTCCATAATCCCTCTCTATTTTTTATATTTCATATTTTTACATTTTAATTAATATGTTGAAACAACTCGAAAATAGCATTTAAATGTTTTCATCATCTAAATATGCGATGACAACCTTCCCCAGAACATAAAGGCTTTTATTCTTTAGCAGGTTAAAACTAATACAAATAAAACTGGAATTATTAATTATAAAGGGAGAAAATGCAAGAGTTTTTCTCTCTCAATGTGATTTGCATTTTGATTCCGAGTTGGATTTTTTAGCAACTTGACTTTTTTTTTTTCTCGCTTTTGCTTTCTCTCTAATATCTTTCAGGATCAAAGGCTTTGGTTCATTTATTTCGTTTCGCTTTCCTCCTCCAAGCATTGTTTGCCTCCCAGGACTATAACAAAGTTGTGTGTGTGTGTGTGTGCCAGATTGCGGGAAGAGAGAATTAGTTATTCCTGGACTAATTTGACATCAAAAAGGAAGATCCGGAGAGGGGAGAAGATAAAAGTGGACGTTGTGACCTACAGGATTAGCCGTGTGTCTCCAGCAGGCATGTTAGCTAGCACCTAGGGCACCACACCTCTACACACACACACACACACACACACACACACACACACACACACACACCTCTACACACATACACACACACACACACACACACACGCATATGCATAAATGCACATTCACATCTCAACCTCTCATAAAATGCCATGGCCTAGAAAAACACTGGCTTGCTGTAATGATATGGAATTACCATTACAGCATTATTGTAATCAGTAGTATAACAGCAATACTGGTAGTAGCTGTAGTAGCTGTTGTAGTAGTGGTAGGAGAGGAGGAGGAGGAGTGATAGTAGTAGCAGTATTGCAGTAGTAGTAGAAGAAGTAATAGTAATTGTACTAGCAGTCATATTAGTAGTAGTAGTAGTAGTGCTAGTAGTAGTAGTAGTAGTAGTAGTAGTAGTAGTAGTATTAATAGTAGCAGAAGTACAAGCACAAGTAGTAGTAGTAGTAGTAGTAGTAGTAGCAGCCACAGGAGTAGTAGCAGTAGTAGTAGTAGTAGTGGTAGAAGTAGTAGTAGTAGTAGTAGTATTAGTGGTAGTAGTAGTAGTAGTAGTAGAAGTACAAATACAAGTAGTGGTAGTAGTAGTAGTAGTAGTAGTAGTAGTAGTAGTAGGACTAGTGGTAGTAGTAGTAGTAGTAGTGGTAGTAGTAGTAGTAGTAGTAGTAGTGTTAGTAGTAGTAGAATTACAAATACAAGTAGTAGTAGTAGTAGTAGTAGTAGTAGTAGTAGTACTAGAGGTAGTAGAAGTGAAAAATACAAGTAGTAGTAGTACAAGAAGTAGTAGAAGTACAAATACAAGTAGTAGTAGTAGTAGTAGTAGTAGTAGTAGTAGTAGTAGTAGTAGTAGTAGAAGGACAAATACAAGTAGTGGTAGTAGTAGTAGTAGTAGTAGTAGGACTAGTGGTAGTAGTAGTAGTAGTAGTGGTAGTAGTAGTAGTAGTGGTAGTAGTAGTAGAATTACAAATACAAGTAGTAGTAGTAGTAGTAGTAGTAGTAGTAGTACTAGAGGTAGTAGAAGTGAAAAATACAAGTAGTAGTAGTACAAGAAGTAGTAGAAGTACAAATACAAGTAGTAGTAGTGGTAGTAGTAGTACTAGTGGTGGTAGTAGAAGTAGTAGAAGAAGTAGTAGTAGAAGTACAAATACAAGTAGTAGTAGTAGTAGTAGTACTAGTGGTGGTAGTAGTAGTAGTAGTAGAAGTACAAATACAAGTAGTAGTAGTAGTAGTAGTAGCAGTAGTAGTAGTAGTAGTAATGGTAGTAGTAGTAGTAGTAGTAGCAGTAGTAGTAGTAGTGGTAGTAGTAGTAGAAGTACAAATACTAGTAGTAGTAGTGGTGGTAGTAGTAGTAGAAGTACAAATACAAGTATTAGTAGTAGTAGTAGTACTAGTGGTAGTAGTAGTAGAAGTACAAATACTAGTAGTAGTAGCAGTAGCAGTAGTTGTTGTAGTAGTGGTAGTAGTAGTAGAAGTACAAATACAAGTAGTAGTAGTAGTAGTAATAGTAGTAGTATTAATAGTAGTAGAAGTACAAGCACAAGTAGTAGTAGTAGTAGTAGTATTAATAGTAGTAGAAGTACAAGCACAAGTAGTAGTTGTAGTAGTAGTAGTAGTAGTAGTATTAATAGTAGTAGAAGTACAATCACAAGTAGTAGTAGTAGTAGTGGTAGTAGTAGTAGTAGTAGTAGTAGTAGTAGTAGTATTAATAGTAGTAGAAGTACAAGCACAGGTAGTAGTAGTAGACGTGTTTTAACCAGAAGATGATACTATACATTACTAAACTAGCGGGTAAGAGCGTTGGGATAGTAACTGGAAGGTTGCTGGTTCGAATCCCTGAGCTGATTAAGGGAAAAATCTGTTGATGATCCCTTGCTGCTGTAATTTGCTCTGGATAAGAGTTTCTGCTAAATGACAAAAGATGTAAACCATAGACTGTGCTCACCTTCAAAGAGGATATTGAACCTCCCTATAGACTCAAACGATAATGCAGATGTCTTCATGAAAACATCATTAGCTTAAATAATAATTACTGAAACGACAGACTAATTGTGATATATATTAATTGAGGATCTCAACTTTTGATGTGTTTATACAGGAATATAGCTTAATCATCTACTATCATTAATAAAATGCAGTATACCCACGTGTATTCATACATGCACATGTAGGTGCGTGTGATTACGTTTGTGTGTGTGTGTACTTTATTAATTTATTTGACCTTTATTTAAAAATATGGTCACCATTGAGACCAGGGTATCTTTCACAAGGGAGCCCTGCACATACAGTTTACAGACAACATCAAATCAGATAGTTTAAAAACAAACTAAAATACAGCAAAACAAACAATCAAGAAAAACAGCCACATTCCTCAGCAAATAGTTCCCCACTCCATATTTTAAGTTGCCCAAGCGGCATCAAAGAGTCCAATTGCAGTGTGTTTTGCAGTTGGTTCCAGCAATGAGGCGCATTAAAACTACATGTACCTAATTCAGTAGAGACCCGAGGAACCTCCAGAGTTAACCATTCCTGTGAACCGGTTCGGCATCTCATGTTGTTATTGTACTTTAACAACAAAGTTAGGTACGTTGGAAGCTTATGTAGTAGGGCTTTGTTAAACAAATGTCTCTACGGTAGATGGCATCCAAAAGTTTAAGAGTAGTGGCTGCTGCAATCTAGTCAATGGTGTCACCATAATCAAGAACTGGCAGGAAAGTTGACTGTACAATCTGCTTCCTGCTATTTAGGGAGAGGTAAGGTCTATTTCATGTTGACAGTTACGGTAGGCCACAGCTGGACAAAGTGGGGCAGTTTCTCTCTTATGGCTCTTGCCTAGCCTGAGGTCTTTAGGTGTTCAGTTGAGGTAGTCACAGTATCCAGGTGTCACCTTAACTCTCTGTGTCAGCCCTCACCTAGAGCAAACACACACACACACACACACGCACGGATTTACACATACAAGTCCACACACACACACATACCTGCCCTACAAATATCTAGACACAGATACGACAAACACAGACAGTAGCACAGTAGCATTATTACAATGCAAATATATTCAGGAGCAGAGCCGTGCTTATTCAAGTGACTTCATTAGAATGAATCATAACCAGGTGACACAATTAATTACAGGTAAATGCAGTTATGACCCCCCCCCCCCCCCCACTAGCTCATCACACCCTCTCTACCTCTACCCCCACCACCCTTCTCGCTCGGTCCGTGAACAGGGCTCCACTCGGAAGCACATGATCCAAGCCTGCGTAGCCTGCCTCCTCTCCAGGAGTGGAAAGGGTTAAGAGAGGGCTGATGTGGGGAATAATTGCCTGAAGACTGTACTGAAATAGGCCCTAATGGTCAGTAATCCGGGCCTGGAGAGCTGGAGAGCCCTATCCACTGTGCACAACACTGAATGCCAGTAATGGGCTTCTCTGTCACTTACATATGCATAGATCTTTTTCCATTAAGGGCTGAATGACAAATAGAGAATACAAAAAAAGGAGAAAATGGCAGGAAAGACTTCCCCCTATGCTGGCAGTAATTTGGCAGGAGACTGAGCCTTATCCTTAAATCTCATTAGTCCATTGTTCTGATGTCGTTCACTCTAAAAGAGGCCTGGCTTGGAAATGCTACTCAAACTGATGATGACAATGTGAACCCTCTATGGCAGCCAGGGTTCTCCAACTCCACTCCTGCAGAGTTACTGCGTGGGCAGGCTTTTGTTCCAGCCTGTTTCAAATGATCATCTAAGAACGGTCTTCAGTCTGACCCATGGTTAGTTGAATCAAGACGTGTTACTGCTAGGCTGGAACAAAAGCCTGCAAACCCAGCTATGGGTTGTTGAACAGTGAGGGTGATTGAAGATGAGGATCGGATGTGTGAGGAGAAAGGAGAGAGAGTGGGATGAGATGAGCGTTAGAGAGGTGAGGGAAAGGGAGGAGGGGATTTGGATGAGAGCGCTTGGGGGGTGGAGGGGAGCAGAGGGGTGAGGAAGGGGCACAGGGGTGTGAGCATGGGGAGGGGTAACTATCAGGACAGGAAGCAGCCAGCCCCCTATCCCCCTGAGCTGCCAGATGGCACAGATTCAAACCCCTAGTGAAACGAACAAACACACAGGCACACACACACACACTGACAGATGAGAGACTAACATACACTCAAACGTAAAACACTCCGTAACACTAGAAACACATATATACTCGTTTCACACGTGCAGACAATGATTTACAGGAATGCAAAGAGAAAACACGTACACACAAACGCACACATACACACACTTCTATTCTTAAACATCCCTAACACCTTCGCCCTACACCTACATAAAGTCCTGCCTCATGTTTCACAGTTTTCTGCAGTAAGAATGATTGCACACCTCTATCTATTCATCACATTCATGTATTCAAGTCCCTGGACATGCTGTTCCTCCTGTACTCCCACTCATGATTATCCGAAGTCCACTGTGAATTAACATGTGACGATCCTACATCGCAGTACAGCCCAGACTATGTCTAGGGGTATGAGTGGCAGTCTTCCGGCAGCAGAGGATATGGAAGAGAATTTCACCATCAGGGCTTGTAGTTGTAGCAGTTCAAGGACACTTGGCTGAACACAGCTCTGATCACGGCTCTGTCTGGATAAATGTCCCCTGAATCATTTACATGTGAAACGGGGTGAGAAACTTCCACGATTAGCCATTAGAGATCTGCAGATGGAATGGAGGTGATGTTTTTGCATGATATGAATACGAGTTACACGACGTTTGATCTTTCTCCTCCGTCTATTGCGTGGTGTATCAGTTGTGATGTAGGTAGGAACGGTTCGTTCATAGGGCGGTCCTGTTGGTATGAGTTGCCCTGTTCAGATCAGGCATACGCAGGCATACGGAGGCACAAGCACAGGCTCACACTCACTGGAAAAAAGAAAGCGCACACACACACACACACGCTGTACATGCACTCAGCACCCCCCCTTTCCCCACCTCAGGCACACACACACACCGACACACACACACACGGTGGTAATAGATATGCTGCAGCCCTGAGCTCAGGAAGGCCCTGCTACATCTGTCAGGCATGCCCTGCGAAGCCTCGGCGAGTTCAGATGCTATCGCTGCCGCCTGCATCAAAAGATTTAATGTCCACCCCCAAGGAGGGCTCCGTGGAGGAGGCGAAACGGGAGGCGGGGGAGATAAGAGGGAGGTGACAGCAATATCAGCCAGGGGGGTGAAAAGAGTCAAAGAAGAAGAAGAGGAGAAAACCAAACATGGTGTGGCACAGTGACCAAGCTCTTGGTGTCCCCTCTTCTCACCATCTAGACCCACTGCTGGTTTCTGTCAGAGGTGGAAGAGGAAAGAGGAGGAGAAAGAGGAAGGTGAGACAGGGGGCAACCTAGGGAGAGATGGGAGAGCTCTCTCCCTAGACCTTCACACAGACAGCAACCCAGTGGAGAGAAGAACCACAGGAAAAGGAAGAAGGTGAAGAAGAGGATAAGGGGCAGAACATAGGGTTGTTGAGGGGCAGCGCTCAAGGCTTGGCTCAGCTTAGCTAATTGGTCCAATTGAGGGGGAGTCGGGATAACCAATTTAATATCACAATGCAGTGCCTATGCAACCCTCTCACCCTGCCCTGGCAACCAAGTTGCACAGCGGGTACACAGTATTGGCTGAGGAGGGAGGGGCGAGTGTGAGAGGGTTGTGCGGGTGAGGTGGAGGGGAGGGGGGAAGGAAGGATCTTAGGCTCATCTTCATCCCCATGGGTTAACTGTTAATCAGAACTCTCCTGAGATTTACCCTCCCCACCCCCCTTTCCCTAGCTTTACCCCAACCCTGATTCTGCTCATGAATAATCTTACCCAAGGCAGCAGAAAACGGGGCAAAAGCGGCCGCCTTATTTCGAGAGAGAAGGAGAGAAGAGAGAGAGTGAGAGAGAGAGGAGAGAGTCTTTTGATGTCTCTTCACCCTGAATAGACGATGGGGTTGTCGAGGATTTCTCCTGGATGTTAGGAGAGACCCAGGGACATCAGCGAGGCCCTGATTAAATGCTGAAGCCGTCATGCCTGCAGCGAGCCAGGAGATTAATATCGGCATAACCTGTTACTTAATTCATTATGGGGATACAGGCTAATTTGATTTGATATTATTTTAATAAAGTTCTGTGATATAGAAGATTGTTTCAGGCTATCAAAATAATTTTACAGTTATTACAGTTAGTCAGGCAGGTCCCTTTGATAGCAGCGGTTGGTCGTGCCTGTCCTGAATACATTAGAGCCTCTATTTCTCCCTCCCCTCTCTCTCACTTTCTCTCAATCCCTCACTCTCTCAGTGGCTCAGATCAGCTCAGCAATGCATAGCCCACGCACCTGGGGTCTAAGGAAGGGCGAGAGAAAAGAGAGGGAGAAAGGAGGATTGGCAGTTAACCTAGCAGTTAACGTCACTGGTTCGAATCCCAAAGCCGACTATGTGAAAAATCTGTTGATGCCCTTGAGCAAGGCACTTAACCCTAATTTCTCCCGTAAGTCTCTCTGGATAAGCGCGTCTGCTAAATTACTCAGATGTAAATGAAGGGAGAGAGGGCAGACTGTGTTTTTGTATGCAGGCAGGCTTACATGTGTCGTTGACTCGGCATTTCATTTTTTATGGCTAATCTTTGAAGGAACACAGAGACTGTGGCGAAGAAAGGAGAGGAGGTCAGTAGCTCTCTCTCTCTCTCTCCATTACGAGTTTCAATCTTTCATTATTAAAGCTCTCTCTCTCTCTGTCTCTCTCTGTGTTTTCGCTGTATTAGACCCTGTGTATCAGCTGCCATGGGCAGGAAAAAAAGCAGACATGTCTTGTCTTCACAGGGGGTGTGTAAGTCGTCTGTCAGAAGGTAATCACGTTGTCCACAGCACTATATGTTAATTCATCTCTCTTGCTGACTAGGGTTTTTAATATAAATGAAATGCATAGGATGATATTAACATGGCAAGAGTGTATCACACAGTGGGACCAGGATCCTGTCTATATTCTAAATGCACCATGAAACAATTATAGAAACACAAGGTGGCCAACATTTTCCAGCTGCCTTCCTAAATATACAAAATATGCAATGAAAACATCCATGCCCTTTTGGATATTTGGAAATGTGGAAACATTTTGCCTTAGTAAGGTAGGGTCAGAAGGTCAAGGCCGTCTATGGAGTGGTACCCGGAAAGAGGGGCAGGTGTGTGTGTGTGTGTGTGTGTGTGTGTGTGTGTGTGTGTGCGTGTGAGTGTGAGTGTGCGTGTGAGTGTGCGTGTGCGTGTGCGTGTGTGTGTGTGTGTGTGTGTGTGTGTGCGTGCGTGTGTGTGCGTGTGTGTGCGTATGCGTGGGTGTGTGTGTGTGTGTGTGTGTGTGTGTGTGTGTGTGTGTGTGTTTGCGTGTGTGTGCGTGTGCGTGTGCGTATGCGTGGGTGTGTGTTTGTGTTTGTGTGTGTGGGTGTGGGTGTGGACGTGTGTGTGAGACACCCTCTTTTGGTTCCTGTCCTGCCTACTCTGAATAAAACACCCCAAACTGAAGCCAGACACAGCAGGTAGTGCAGGGACCTTTGACCCAATGTTGTTTTCTTTCTATTTTTCTCTGTTTATGTTTAATTATAGTTGGGATTACGGGGATGAAACGAAAGGAAGGAAGCAAAGACAGAGGATCAGGGGCACTAATCTGTTGAGTCTCAAATCTCTGCATCCCTCTTTCTCCCTCTTTTTCTCCCTGCATTCCTCCTTTTCTCTGTCTGTTTTTCTCCAGACAACCAGCCGTGTCGAGCCTCAAGGTCAAAGGTCATCAAGTAGAACCATTATTGGGGCCAGAGTTCCTGGGCGTGTCTCAACTGACTAGTCAAATTCCGAGGGGGTCCAGCTGAAGGGGGTCTCAGCCAGATCACCTTAAAACACACACATGTTAACATCTTCTTGGAAAACAAAGAACATGTATTTTTCCCCTTTAGGGCATTGTTGTGGGGGATGCCCCCCCCCTTTTGTCTCCTCTCTCACAGTTGGAGTTGCATGTATCTTTGTGTTATAAGGCCGACCTGGTTGTTCAGTCCAATGAAATATGCTTTGGGCAACAGAGAATCCAAATAAGAAAGCCCTAGCCAAGCAAAGATCTTAAGAGAAGACCTACATAGCTTTATGTTGATTTAAGAGAATTTCTAAAGAAAGCAACATGCTAAGAAAATGCCTTTGTCTGTGAAGAAGATGAAAAAGCGATTAATGGTTCCTCGATCCTTCTCGGATGAGAAAACAGTCTTTGTTATTAAGGAACATTGAAATTGTTGTTGATCATTTTTCCACCATTTTAAATTGAATCCAAATTGTGACTGGCCGTAAATCACAAAATCCTGTTTATGTCTTGGACCAATACAATTAAAATACCACAATAATACTTAACTTTGGAAGTAATATACTGACATGCATGTTCAAGTGTGAGTCGAAGTAAAAATAGTCTCTGATTTCTAGACTTTGTACACAGTGTTGCAAAATTCCGGAAACGGTCAATAAATCCTGTTTGGAGGATCCGTATTTCCTGCTTATTCCCTCCTGATTCCGAGGATTCTGCAATCAGGATTTCAGGAAAACCACAGAATTTAATGAAAGTTCACGGAATTTTGCAACCCTACTTGTGCATCACTAGAAAAAAAATGTGCCTTCTCCTCTCTCCACCAAAAAAAAATCCCCAAAGTCCCCAGTGTAATATTGTAGAAGTGTCTAGTATGTCATTCCTGTCTCCCTGTGCGTGTAGTGGCAGGTCATAAAGAAGCTTTTACAAGAGGCTGTAAAGCACCACTTCCATGCTGCTGGCTGTGTAAAGATGGCGGTGCTTTTTTATGTATTATTATAATATTATGTTTTGTTTTGCATCCATATTTATTGCTCTGTTTTGTCCTTCAGCGGGCGGGCTGTGGCGAGGATGGGGGATAAGGGTATTCGCGGCCGATTGCACGGACTGAGTTGTAAAATACCTTGACTGTCTGGCTCAAGGGACTCGCTCACATCGCTCATGACAGTCCTTGTCTGAAGCCACTAGATTTTCTTCAGGCTTTACATTGGGTCCTATCTATCATCTCTCACTGTTCAGTGTGGGGTTTAAAGTTGTTTTATACTATATTGATTTGTGATTTCAAGTCAATAAACATGCAAACATATTTGAGACTTGGAATATAAAATAAGAGTAGAAAGATGATATGGCCACAGAGTGCTCCCAAATTTGAGCACAGAATGTTGAAGCATGTTTAAACATCTGTTTGAATAGCTAAACAGTTATTTGGCTTTTATGTGACGGGACCTTGCACTTAGTTGGCACACAGTTCAATATTTGAACACTATTTTTGCCCCACAAAAAAAAAATGTGCTTTAACTTTTAAATTATTTAGCTTGGAGTATTACTGTAGTAATAAAGAAGTTATTGACCAATGATATTGATCGATGGGTCCTCGGGCAAAGAGAGCCTTGGTCTCCCCCTGTACTTCACCATCCCTCCTTCCTCACCCTCCTCCTTCGTAACCCATTCAATAATATATTATTTTACACAGTTAAACCAGGACAACAAAAAGCTACACACCACAAGGTGAGGAATTGAAGGCAGATGTTTCATGACTATTTGCCTGCAGGAATTTGGCAGGGCTTTGTGAAGGGTGATTAAAATCAGACTTCAGTAGAGGCGTGAATAGGGGTTTGCCATTCAACAGAAGGAAGAAAAAGGAGAGCGGGGAAAAGAAAACGAGGGGAAAGAGAATGGACGTGTTTTTCGTTTTGCCTAAATCCGATAATGACCTTGAAGGTAGAGAGGGAGAGGTAGGAGAGCAGGGGAGCAGGGGAGCAGGGGAGCACAGGAGCGCTAACTATTTACAGCTTAGGTCTGGGTTTTTCACAAGGTCAACGCAGGGAAACAATGGCCATAGATTTGGCCCAGGAAAGGCCTTGGTAAGGCCTGGGTGATTACTGTGTTGGACCTTTGTTCTTAAGAGGAGGGAAATGGTGACACATAATAGTCTTAAAAGCAAGTGTAAGGTTAGAGGGTGAATCAGTGTCGCTCAGTTGTCAAATTATTCTCAGGTGGAATTTATTTGCTATAAAATTGCATCTGCCAAAGAAACAAAAGCAATGACATAGCTTCCAACAAGGACATTATGGGCTACAACCGAATTCATTCAGAACCTCAGCCACCCTTACAGGAAATAAACCTTACTTGAATTGAATTGACTGAATTGACGTATTTCCTGTGTTATTACTGGTATAAGGTCAACATAACGTAAGATGGTGCCTGCATTAGAGCTTTAGGGCGAGGGAATGAGAGTGAAAAAGGACAAGGATCACGAGGAAGAGCGTGCTGTTTTACCCCACTTGTTCTCTAAGCCTGTGATAGTCCTGTTCATTTGCATGTCAGACATGTTGATGTGGAAGGAGCCAGGTCGTGGTTAAGTTTTGTAAAATATTCATCCTGCTTTGAGGCCAGTCAACTGAAATATCTACTTGACAGACATTTAAACCGAAAGGGAATTGCATCCATTATTGAAGCACCGGCATGTTATCAATTCATACAGGTCAATAAGAAGGATTTAAATGTGTCTGTCAAGATGAAAATGTCTGTCTGTCTGTCTGTCTGTCTGTCTGTCTGTCTGTCTGTCTGTCTGTCTGTCTGTCTGTCTGTCTGTCTGTCTGTCTGTCTGTCTGTCTGTCTGTCTGTCTGTCTGTCATATCAGGTGAAATGTTTAGGAATTACAATACTTTTTGTACATAGTCCTGTCATTTTAGGGGATAAATTCACTGAAAGTAGTCAAAAGTTGAGTATTTAGTCCCATATTCCGGGCACACAATGATTACATCAAGCATGTGACTCTAGAAATGTGTTGGATGCATTTGCTGTTTGTTTGGTTGTGTTTCAGATTATTTTGTGCCCAATAGAAATTAATGTAGAACATGTATTGTGTCATTTTGGAGTCACTTTTATTATAAATAAGAATAGCATATGTTTCTAAACACTTCTACATTCATGTGGATTCTCCCATGATTACAATTAGTCCTGAATCAATCATGAATAATGATGAGTGAGAACGTTAGACACACGAATATCGTAACCCCAAGACATGCTAACCTCTCACCTCTCACCATCACGGGAGGACAGCATTTTTTGGGAGTATGACATTTATGCCTCTGTAACTTTGCTGGAGTGCAGAGCCAAAATAAAAAAAAGGTGTCACTGTCCCAATACTTTTGGAGATCACTGTCAGTAAATTTGTCCCAATACTTTTGGAGATCACTGTCAGTGAATTTGTCCCAATACTTTTGGAGCTCACTGTAAGTGAATTTGTCCCAATACTTTTGGAGCTCACTGTAAGTGAATTTGTCCCAATACATTTGGTCCCCTAAAATGGCAGGACTACAGTATGTACAAAAAGTGCTGTAATTTCTGAACGGCTCACAATATATGGATGAAACTACCCTCAAATTAAAGCTGACAGTCTACTCTTTCACCTCATTATTGTTTAATTTGGAGCTCATTATCTGTAAGCCTATAATGATTTGATACAATTTTTCCATAATCCCTAGTTATTCTTCTGTTTTTTGCTAAGGCAGCACCAGGCCCAGGTGCATGATGGTACAGGAAGTGACCCAAGCTCTGCTATATCTCCCCTCTGGCCCTTGTTTCCACCCTGAACCCCCCCCCCCCCTCCCAACACACACACACACACAGACATATACACAGGCTGTCTTGGGAGAGCTCCTCATTTACATCAATTATAGATACAGCTTCCCCATCCCACGGCTGCATTTTTCATGAAGAGGGGGTATTTTAATGCGTCCAGTTGACATGCTTCTGAAAGCATTGGCCTGTCCCCTACACCATGCACAGGTTGAAAAGAGCACGCAAACTGTCACCAGCCAGCCAACCAACCCCAGAGCCCTGCTGTGTGTGTGTGTGTGTGTGTGTGTGTGTGTGTGTGTGTGTGTGTGTGTGTGTGTGTGTGTGTGTGTGTGTGTGTGTGTGTGTGTGTGTGTGTGTGAGAGCATGTGTGTCGTGTTTTTGTTGATTCTGCTACTCTGTATCATTCCATTTCTCCAAACGTCAAATTTAGGAGTTATTGTTAAGGTAAGGGTTAAGCTTTGGGTTAAAACATTCCGTTTAGGCACTCACTCGAAATGGTTACAGTAAGTGTTAAGTATTTTTTTATTTTATCTGTCTCGGATCAAACACGTGACCTTCTGATCCAGGATTACACCCATACAAAACACCCTAGCAAAACCAAAGTTTACCTGATGGTAATAGCGCTCACTGTTGCCCCTAGTGGTCGGTTTTGTGAAAATTTCCCGACATCCTCAGGACAGGGCAAATTTCGATGTTAGTCTTTAACAACATGGCTGTCCCAGAGACACTACTCATCCTCCTCTCTCCCTTCTCTTGCCACAGCACACATCTACATCAGAAATGTAAGCACATTTCCTTCAGGGAGGTGGGAATACATCAAGGATACTTGCAAGTGGCTATGTTGCATTTCAACATTAATGGTTTCTATTTCCCCTCCCTGGTAGGTTGTCTTACCCTCCTGCCCATTGGTGTTTTCTCTCTACATGTTTAGGTCAACCAGACACACATACACGGATGGACGGACGGACGGACGGACGGACGGACGGACGGATCTCATCTGACAGACAGACAGACAGACAGACAGACAGACAGACAGACAGACAGACAGACAGACAGACAGACAGGATAGATCTCATCTGTCTTTCTCCTTCATCTCTTCTATATTTTTAACCCTATCAGTTCCCAGGTATTTAATTTGAAAAAAGGCTTATATTTATTTCATATGAACCTAAATCAACTTTGTTCTAAACGTGTAACATACCAATAGAACTACCCCTTCTACCAAGGTGTATATCTGGAATACCACGACTGAATCAGACACATCTCAAACAAAGCTGGCTAAAATGGCAATATTCTTACTAGTAGGAAACAGGTTTGCTGTAAAGTTGCTTGTTTGCCCAGAGCAAAACTTCAGGTTCACTTTTCCCTTCAGGTTTGTAACTAAATAAATCAGATACACACGAAATGCATTCATTATGGCTGCTTTTCCTTTTTCTCATCCCCCTTTCTCTCACCCGGTCGCCAGCCTGTTGGGGAGGTGTTGTCGGCAGCTGGTGTGTTTGCATAATGTGTGAGGTGTGTGTGGAAGAGGGGCCGTTCCTGGATGGTACAAATTGCTTTTTTGACCCGGTAATTAGCCAGAGAAGACACTCTGAAGGGCCTTGTGATGAAGCTCCGTGGCCACATTTCACCATGGATGAATAAATGATCATTTCTGAAACCATAATGGACTGTTGAGGTGTTCTTTCATACCTCTTACAGCAACATAGTAGCCCAGTAGTCTGTGACCATCTTTGATGTTTCAGATGATGGAATTAGTTCATTATGGAGATAAATGTACAGATACTGTGTACAGCATATGTTATTTACATAATTTCTTTGTGGACAAACATGTGTACTCAAACACAGTGACACAAACCACAGATGCACAGGCGTAGCATAGATACACACACACACACACACACACACACACACACACACACACACACACACACACACACACACACACACACACACACACACACTGGCTGTGTTTGAGACTGAAATGGTGTGTGTGTGGGGCGGATATGGAAGGTTTGACACAGGAGTGCGTGTGTGATTGCCCTCAGAACAGCTGTCTTTACAGAGGAGTAAGAAAGGGATGAAATTAGAAACGTCAGATCTGTGATCCATCACCCTACATTATGGACTCTGCAAGGAGAGGAGAGGAGCACACACACACACACACACACACACACTCACACGCGCACACTAAGCATGTGTAGGATAATCTCTACATTGTGCCAATGCCTGTCCATCAACTCCAATTTATCTTCAGCCAATGCTTAGCAGAACGAGAAAGGAAAGCGATGGAGAGGTGAGAATGTGTGTTAAACCAGGAGAAAGAGAAAGAGAAAGAGAAAGAGAAAGGGAGGAATAGAGAGAGAGGAATAGAGAGAGAGGGGAGAGAGAGAGAGAGAGAGAGGGGAAGCAACAGAGAGGGGAAGATAGAACGAGAGAGCGAGGGAGAGACCTAGGAGTCCAGTAACTCCTAGTATGTAGTATAAGCCCCCCCTGTTAAAGAATCCTACCAAAAAGCATCTTCAAAAAGCAGCCCCTAGTCTGATGAGATCCCAAAAGAGGGCCGGCAACCCGGGCTTTAAAGCACAGAGATTTCACCAGTGTGTACACTTTTAATTGCGCTCCCATTGCTTGCCCCCCAGCTCCTCTCCTCCTTTTCCCCTCTCCCTTTCTCTTTCTCATACTGTCTCTTTCTATCTGTCTGGCCTTCAAAGGGAAACTCATTCACTTTATTTTAATTTCATAGAGGAACCCTGCGGGATGAAACTGGAGATACTAGTTAGAAAAACAGCTCTTCTTTATTTTAGGCTGATGGTGCTGTGGTATTAAGAGGTCTTTGATGGTTGAGAAGGCCAACCATAAATGTTCCATTTAAACCCTAAAAAACAATGATATCCAAATCATGGTGATGGGTAAATATGTTACGTGTTTATGGATACACAGTAGTATGGTTTTCACTCCCGACCTTGTAGTGGCAATATGGGCTATATGGATGTCTCCATGGGACGTCTGTGCGATTGTGCATATTCATATGCCTTCGTTTGTGTATGTGGGTGTGTTTGAGCCCTCTGAGCATTGACCATGTTCCGAATAAACAGCTTTACAGGAATCAACTTGCCCCATTTGTTTCAGATTCCTGGTCCCTCACTGGTGTGTGTGTGTGTGTGTGTGTGTGTGTGTGTGTGTGTGTGTGTGTGTGTGTGTGTGTGTGTGTGTGTGTGTGTGTGTGTGTGTGTGTGTGTGTGTGTGTGGCTCAACTCACAGGTGTATGGGCTCAGTGAAAGATGAGCTTATGCGAGGGCCTGTCCACCTTGCCCTTTGGCTATTTCTGTTCCGGCAGCTCGCTGCGTTGCGTAATGATCTGGGAGATAGCGATCGCTGCTGCCTTTGTTTGTTGTCTCTATCGCTCATAACCGTAGAAAGTGCCAGAAGGTCAAGTGTACAAAATAAGACCGGCTTTACAAGACAGGAAACACACACCTCAAACGAGGCATGTGTGTACCTCTACGATAGGGGGCAGTGATAGAGCAGATAGAGAGGCAAATATCACACAGACAGGGATTACTGTACTGTACTTACAAGGTGTTAATGTAGACCTCTCACGAAAGCAATCGTGACAGGGCATCTTTCTAATGGCTGAATCCTAATTTGAGATACACGCAAACATTTGCAACATTTTTGCATTGGCGTCAATGCATGATTTTACAACAAAAGTACCACGGAGTTAACAAGTAGACAGCGAGGACCTCAATTCTACTTTTTCATGTTTTTTTTCAACCTTTTCAGAGCCTGACGCAGATAGTTTGGCTCCTGAAGACAGAAAAAGACAAATAATTGTTGACTTTGTATGAAGCTACGGGGATAAACAAACATAACATCAAACTAAATATCTATTTATCTGTTGATTCATTAAGTTCTCCTCTCATTACCTTCCAATGTGTGTCTGGAGAGAGAGAGACAGAGAGAGAGAGAGAGAGAGAGAGAGAGAGGAGAGAGAGAGTGAGTGAGTGACGGAGAATGAGAGAGGAGAGGGACAGGGAGAGAGAGAGAGAGAGAGAGAGAGTGAGCGACAGAGAATGAGAGAGGAGAGGGAGAGGGAGAGGGAGAGAGAGAGAGAGAGAGAGAGATAGTGAGCGACAGAGAATGAGAGAGAGGAGAGGGAGAGAGAAACAGAGAGGGAGAGAGAGAGAGAGTGAGTGAGTGAGTGAGTGAGTGAGTGAGTGAGTGAGCGACAGAGAATGAGAGAGAGAGGGAGAGAGAAAGAAAGAGAGAGAGAGAGAGTGAGTGACAGAGATTGAGAGAGGAGAGGGAGAGAATGGGAAGAGCTGTAGGCTGAGTGTCCGCTAGGAATAGAGCAGTGCTCGCCAAAAAACGAGGCCTCTCGTCTTTCTTTATTATTCTTTTTTATTCCCTTTGTTAAAGGAACTCCATGCACAGGACTTCAGAGGAGGCTGGGATGAGGACATCAAAGAGCTCCAACAGATTGCGGCCCAACGGACACACTCAGAGTGGGCATTCATTTGTTTGTTGAAATGGAGAAAAGCAGCAAAAAACAGGAAATGAAAGAGCTATCTTTTGTTTTGTCTTTTTGCGTCTCATTTTCTTTTCATGTCTTTTCTTTTCTCCTCCTCCTTCTCCTTCTCTTCCTCCTTCTCCTTCTCTTCCTCCTCCTTCTTATCCTCCTCCTCCTCTTCCTCCTCCTTCTTATCCTTCTCCTTCTCCTCCTTCTTCTCCTCCTTCTCTTCCTTCTTCTCCTTCTCTTCCTCCTCTTCCTCCCTCCCCTTCTCATTATCTTCCGCCTCCTTCTTCTCCTTTTCCTTCTCCTCCTCCTCCTCCTTCTCTTCCTCCTCCTTCTTCTCCTACTTCTCCTCCCCCTTCTCTTTCCCCTCCTTCTCCTTCTCTTCCTCATCCTTCTTCTCCTTCTCTTCCTCCTCCTTCTTCTCCTTCTCCTTCTCCTCCCCCTTCTCTTCCCCCTCCTTCTCCTTCTCTTCCTCCTTCTTCTCCTTCTCCTTCTCCTCTCCCTTCACTTACTCCTCCTTCTCCTTCTCTTCCTCATCCTTCTTCTCCTTCTCTTCCTCCTTCTTCTCCTTCTCCTTCTCCTCCCCCTTCTCTTCCCCCTCATTCTCCTTCTCTTCCTCATCCTTCTTCTCCTTCTCTTCCTCCTTCTTCTCCTTCTCCTTCTCCTCCTCCTTCTCTCCCCCCTCCTTCTCCTTCTCTTCCTCATCCTTCTTCTCCTTCTTATCCTTCTCTTCCTCCTTCTTCTCCTTCTCCTTCTCCTTCTTCTTCATCCAAAAGTTTCCAAATGTCCAAGGAAAAGGGGTTACGCTGGCACCTTGTTTTTGTCAGGCTCTTGTTTGGGGGTTCCATCTCTCTTTCTCTGACTGAGAGATAGAGAGAAGAGAGAAAGAGAGAGAGAGAGAGAGATGCGCATAACCATTGATTGCACACAAAATAATAATCAGTGACAGGGCAAGGCTTGCACCTCTTTACTGGTATAGCCTAATGGTTCAATAATGAAAAGCGATGCTCTCAGACTTTTACCCCACCAGGTGCCTTTCGTCCAGTGATGGATCTGGCAGGCCCAGTAATTGCTTACCGTTTTTTAAAATCACTTTAGTTAAATTTTCACATGTATATGTTAGAATCTTCACAACACTTAGTACAAAACTCTAAACAGATCATTAAAAAGGCAGTTGTTTAAAAACGTAAAGCACATTTTAAATTTACTGAGTAGCCTACAATCATGAAGTCACTTTTTCATCAAACCTGTTTCATCTAGAAATGTCATGTTTTAATACAAGTTCATCTAAAGCGATTGTTCACATTGCTCTTATTGATAATAATAATGTTCGGTCAACCTACTACAGATTTTGTAATGTATGATCTTATAAAGTATGATGTGTACTGTAATGTAGCCTACTATTATGATCAGATTTTTTTATTTGATTTTATCAGGATCTCTTTCAGTCCAAGGGCTAGTCTTCCAAGAGTTAAGAAATGTAAAAAAAACATACAGAAATGTGTAAAACAACAAAAGCAAAGTAAAAGCACTAAAACACAAAACAAAGACACACAACAAAGATTCCCACCCCCCTCCACCAATACCTCATGCGCACATATGAACTTAAATACAACATTACAATAACCTCTTAGCCCCACTGTAGCCCAACTTGTACTATTGTTTTTTTTTTTACTTTCTGGCAAGGAGTTCCAGGACTTTATTGCTCTGAAACTATAAGCTATTTTTCCCAGTTCTAATTAAAAGGTTTGGGGGGTTTATAGGTGGCCTTGTGTGCTCTGTGTGTTATGAGAGTGTTTGTCCATACCCAGTTTATTATATACAGTGGTTGGTCTTTCAGAGTGTTGCATTTTATGAAAAATGTCCATGACAATTATGTAATTCTACAGAGGACCTCTGGTAACCACATTGCAGAACCATTCTGGCTGCCTTATTTTATGTTATCTGCAGTCTCTTTAGGTCAGCAACACTTGCATTACTAAAGTAGTTAATTTGACTATGGATGAGAGTTTGTGAGATTTCTTTTAGAATTTGCTCTGGCATATATTTCGCAATCCTTCTGAGCATACAGGAGGTGTCGATGATTTTGTTGTGGAGCTGTGAAATGTGTGATGACTAAGAGAGACTGTTGTCTAGCTAGAAGCACACCTAACAACCTGGTCTCTGAAACCTCTTCTATTGGTCTCCTGCCAGCTGTAAGGAGGGTAGCTTATTTCTTCTTCTCTTTGAACATATTAGCATTGCCTTGGTTTTCTTTGTTTTGGATTATGCAATTTGAAATAGTTATCATTTCTGCGTCAAGAGCCTCTTTCAGCTGCTCTAGAGAATTACATGTAACATACACAGTGGTATCGCCAGCAATCATGGTTGCCATAGAATTGGAGAGCATCAGAGGGAGATTATTTGTATACAGCAAGTGTATGAGAGGTCCTAAGCAGTTTCCTTGTGGGACACCATAGTATGAGGTTCAGAATATGCACCATTTATGAATGTAAACTGCTTTCTGTTGACCAGATAGGACTGTAATGAGGTGTTATCAAATCCATCGTGAAACAACAGTCTACCATGATTAACAAGGTCAAAGGCAGCACTAAAATAAAGAAGCAGTACACCCACAAGTGGACCTTGGTCAAGTGATCTGAGCCAATGACCTGTTAAGTCAACCAGAGCTGTTGATTACTATTATAATTTTACTACTTGAAAAAATCAGAGATTGACAAGATCAGAAATGTACTGTATGTAACAAATGCATTCCACATACAGTAAACGTGTATCCAAATTAAAGTTGCTGTGATATGTTTGATGGAGGGGGGTCACAATGCTTTACTAAAATTGCATTGGCCAATACGGTACTGAAAAATCATTATTTATGCCATTTACGTAGAAGATGCTTTTATCCAAAGTGAGTCAATGCATTTTCTTATGTGACCCCCACAACTGGTGTTGCTTGCTCCATCATCTTACTAAATAAATCACACAGGACCATGACAATATGTACAGTACAATACTGTAAAATACAATAGATGATTTACAATACAGGTGGAAGGTGAATGATTGCCATCCCCATGACTGTGCAACCATTAGAGCTCTGCTACCCGACCTGATCCTGACGGGCCTTCGGATAGTATTCAGACCCCTAGACGTTTTTCACATTTTGTTACGTTACAGCCTTACACTAATATATATATATATATATTAAACAAACCCTCAGCAATCTACAAACAATACCCCATAATGACCAAGCGAAAACAGGTTTTAAGAAATGTTTGCAAGTGTATTAAAAATAAAAAACAGAAATAACTTATTTACATAAGTATTCAGACCCTTTGCTATGAAAATCGAAATTTAGCTCAGGTTCATCCGGTTTCTATTGATCATGCTTGAGATGTTTCTACAACTTGATTGGAGTCCACCTGTGGTGAATTCAATTGATTTGACATGATTTGGAAAGGCACACACCTGTCTATATAAGGTCCCATAGTTGACAGTGCATGTCAGAACAAAACCATGTTGAAGGAATTGTCCGTAGAGCTCCGAGACAGGATTGTGTTGAGGCACAGATCTGGGGAAGGGTTCCAAAACATTTCTGCAGCATTGAAGGTCCCAAAGAACACAGTGGCCTCCATCATTCTTAAACGGAAGAAGTTTGGAACCACCAAGACTCTTCCTAGAGCTGGCCGCCCGACCAAACTGAGCAAATGGGGGAGAAAGGCCTTGGTCAGGAAGGTGACCAAGAACTCAATAGTCACTCTGACAGACTTCTAGAGTTCCTCTGTGGAGATGGGAGTAGGGCTGTTGTGGTGACCGTATTACCGCCACACCGGCGGTCACGAGTCATGAAGGCATCACGGTAATTAGGCTTCTCCAAGCTCTGATGCTGCTGATGGTCATTAGTAGCCTACCAAACATCCTAACTGCCTGGTACTCAGCACTCTGTTTTCCCTCTAATCACTCTGACATCAATGCAAATGTCATCGAAAATCTAATCAAACACTTCATGAGAGCCCATAAGGTCATGTTGCGCAACATTTCTACAGGCTATGCAATTGAGTGAAGAAACAGAGTGGTGGCCGTTAATAAAAAGAGGAGGATCCCATCAGCTTTCTATAGGCTAGGCCTACTATATTTATTTCTCAACTTTCCTAATGTTAAGCACATTGCTTCTCTTTACAACAGGAGTATAGCCTACCTGACATGAAAACACAGGGAAAATCATTCTCCATTCGCAACTTAAGTACATAGATTACATGTATTTTTGTTCCTCTGCCCCTGTTTCGATACAGTATCACAACTAAAGTGGTCAATTAACTTCTTAAAATGAAGCACATTAATCCGCTTTACAAGGGGTGTAGAGCCTAACTGGCATACATAAGTAGCGTGGGAGTTTGGGGAAGATCGTTTTCACCATAAAAATGCACCTTTATAGCAAAAGCATTACATGCACAATTGTATTTGCAGTCACTTTTGATAATGGTGTTTTCCACTAATGGAATATTTGTGCTTTGTGCAGCCTTCTGCCGTGTGCGCATTGCTGCCCTATAATGTGAAGAAATATCCTAATAGTTGATCCACATTTTAAGCTAAACGTTCTCATCTGTTGCGTCAGGCCCTTTGCTTAAAACAGGTTTTTTGATGCTAGTGGTTGTATTCATTTGGGATCTATTGCATCCCACAACTGTCCCAGATTGTTTGTATTATTTATTTCTCACACAGAATAGAATAGTTCAACTTTTATACTATGGGGGACAGTTGTTCGACATAGGCTAGTGCTTTTGCTGTTCGTTAGTGTCACGACTCCCTCCAAAGGTGGCTTTCCTGCCTGTTCGGGGGGCGCTCAGCGGTCGTCGTCACCGGTCTACTAGCTGCCACCGATCCCCTTTTCCTTTTCCTTTTCTGTTTGTTTTGTCTTATTGGTTGCACCTGTCTCTTATTTTGTTTTTGATTCAGTACTATTTAAGCCTGTGAGGCCCGCCTGTTTCTGTGCGGGCTTGTTTTCTGTTAGTCAGGTTGTGCGTGTAGTGTTCCTGTCCGTTTGTGCCCTGTGTTGGGTTGGACATCTTGTGATCATTTTTCGCCTGTTGTTTTGGGCATTAGCATTTGGAAACCAAAATAAAGTCTGGTTTTCCCAGTATCCTCTGCTCTCTGCGTCTGACTCCGCACCCACCACTCCAGGCGTTGTGACAGAAGCCCCCACCCTTCCTGGGTTATCGCATTTCCACCTCTGGGGTGGTGATGGAGTGTGACCGTGTTTCGGCCGTGCGTAATTGGCCGACTCCAACCACGGTAAAGGAGGTGCAGCGGTTTTTAGGGTTTGCCAATTACTACCGGAGGTTTATCCGGGGTTTTGGTCAGGTGGCTGCTCCCATTACCTCACTGTTGAAGGGGGGGCCGGCGCGTTTGCGCTGGTCAGCGGAGGCGGGCAGAGCCTTCAGTCGCCTGAAGGAGCTGTTCACCGACGCTCCCATGCTGGCGTATCCGAACCCCTCTTCGGCGTTCATAGTGGAGGTGGACGGGTCCGAGGCTGGGGTTGGAGTCGTGCTATCACAGCGCTTGGGCACGCCACCGAAGCTCCGCCCCTGCGCTTTCTTCTCGAGGAAGCTCGGTCCAGCAGAGCGGAGCTATGACGTGGGGGACCGGGAATTGTTAGCTGTGGTCAAGGTTCTGAAGGTGTGGACACATTGGCTTGAGGGGGCCAAGCACCCTTTCCTCATCTGGACTGACCATCGTAATCTCGAGTATATCCGGGCAGCGAGGATATTGAATCCGTGTCAGGCCAGGTGGGCCATGTTTTTTACCCGATTTCGTTTCACGATCTCCTATAGGCCAGGCTCCCTTTATACTAAGGCTGACGCGCTGTCCCGTCTCTATGACACCGAGGAGCGGTCCATCGATCCTACTCCCATCCTTTCAGCTTCATGTCTGGTAGCACCGGTGGTATGGGAGGTGGATGCGGAAATCGAGCGGGCGTTACGGTTGGAACCTGCCCCTCCTCAGTGTCCAGCAGGTGTTCAGTACATGCCGCTTGGTGTCCGTGATCGTTTGATTCGATGGGCCCATACACTACCCTCTTCAGGTCATCCTGGTATTGAGAGTACAGTGCAGAGTCTTAGGGAAGGTACTGGTGGCTCACTTTGGCCAAGGACTTGAGGTTTTATGGCTCCTCCTGCTCGGTGTGCGCTCAGAGCAAGGCTCCTCAACACCTGCCTAGAGGGAAGTTACAGCCCCTCCCCGTTCCACAATGGCCGTGGTCGCATTTGTCGGTGGATTTTCTCACCGACCTTCCCCTGTCTTAGGGAAACACCACGATCCTTGTCGTTGTGGATCGGTTTTCTAAGTCCTGTTATCTCATCCCGTTGCCCGGTCTCCCTACGGACCTACAGACTGCGGAGGCCCTGTTTACCCATGTCTTCCGGCACTACGGGGTGCCTGACGACATCGTTCATGGAACGTCTGGGGGTCTCGATCAGCCTGACATCGGGTTATCACCCCGAGAGTAATGGGCAGGTGGAGAGAGTGAACCAGGATGTGGGTAGGTTTCAGCGGTCGTATTGCAAGGACCTGCCTGGTGAATGGGCGGGGTACGTCCCATGGGCGGAGGTGGCTCCTCCAATCCTCCACTAACACCGTTCCAGTGCGTGTTGGGCTACCAGCCGGTCCTGGCCCCATGGCATCAGAGCCAGACCGAAGCTCCTGCGGTGGAGGAATGGGTGCAGCGCTCGAAGGAGACCTGGAGAGCCGTCCAGGAATCACTGAAACAAGCTGGTGGACGGCAGAAGAGGAGCGCTGACCGGCACCGCAGTGAGGCCCCCGTGTTTGCACCGGGGGACCGGGTCTGGCTCTCAACCAGAAACCTGCACCTCCACCTGCCCTTCCGGGAGCTGGGGCCGCAGTGTGTGGGGCCATTTAAAGTCCTGAGGAGGATAAACGAGGTGTGTTATAGGTTACAGCTTCCTCCTTACTATCATATTAACCCCTTGTTTCATGTGTCTCTCCTCAGGCCGGTGCTCGCTGGTCCCCTGCAGGAAGGTGAGGTGCCGGAGGTCCCTCTGCCCATTCTGGACATCGAGCGGTCCCCGGCGTACCGGGTGAGGGGCCTTTCCTCGTGGACTGGGGGGGGGGGGGTATGGTCCTTAGGAGAGGTGCTGGGTACCGGTGGGAGACATCTTAGATCCATCACTACTGAGGGACTTCCACCGCCTCCACCCGGATCGCCCTGCGCCTCGCCCCCCGGGTCGCCCTCGAGGCCGGTGGCGGCGCTCGTCGGGGGGGGGGGGGGGGGGGGGGGGTGGCGGGGGGGGGGTGGCTCCCCTGCCTGTTCGGGCGGCACTCGGCAGTCGTCGTCACCGGTCTACTAGCGGCCACTGATGCCCTTTTCCTTTTCTGTTTGTTTTGTGTTATTGGTTGCACCTGTCTCTTATTTTGTTTTTGATTCAGTACTATTTAAGCCTGTGAGGCCCGCCTGTTTCTGTGCTCCTCCTCGTCAGAGTGCGCACTCCCTCAAATCGTTTGGATAAAATTACTATATTCTGTTCAGCTTTGTTCAGTTGTATTCTTCATACTTTAAAATAATATAAAATAATGCTACGAAATAATAAGCAAATCGTGTCTGCTGAAGGAGCTAGTGTAGCCCACAGCCATATGGCATAGCCACATCAGAACGTAACATAAGGACGACTCTGAAATAAGCTACATTTACTTCATATCACTCTTCTTTAGACCTGTCTAAAATAATGAATGGATTTATTGTGAAGGTGTAGGCTATATTACATGGATTTATTAGACTTTTTAAAATGGCTTGTGTGTGGAATGTGTGGAAGCCAGGAAATGCTAAACATGTTTATGTTAATTAATGGTAAATTACCTTGAGACCGACAGTTATTTGCTTGACAATCACTTGCTGATGAAATTTTGTGACCCCCAAAGCCCTAGATGGGAGACCCTTCTAGAAGCACAACCATCTCTGCAGCACTCCACCAATCAGGCCTTTAGGGAAGAGTGGCCAGTCTGAAGCCACTCCTCAGTAAAATGCACATGACAGCCAGCTTGGAGTTTGTCAAAAGGCACCTAAAGACTCTCAGACCATGAGAAACAAGATGTTCTGGTCTGATGAAACCAAGATTGAACTATTTTGCCTGAATACCAAGCTTCACTTCTAGAGGAAACCTGGCACCATCCCTACGGTGAAGCATGGTGGTGGCAGCATCTTACTGTGGGGATGTTGTTCAGCAGCAGGGAGTGTGAGACTAGTCAGGATCGAGGCAAAGATGAAAGGAGCAAAGTACAGAGAGATCCTTGATGAAAACCTGCTCCAGAGCTCCCAGGACCTCAGAATGGGCCGAAGGTTTTACCTTCCAACATGACAACCACCCTAAGCACACAGCCAAGACAATGCAGGACTGGCTTCTGGACAACTCTCTGAATGTCCTTGAGTGGCCCAGCCAGAGCCCGGAATTAAACCTGATCGTACATCTCTGGAGAGAACTGAAAATAGCTGTGCAGTAATGCTCACCATCAAACCTGGCAGAGCGAGAGTATCTGCAGAGAAGAATGGGAGAAACTCCCCAAATACAGGTGTGCCATGCTTGTAGCGTCATACCCAAGAAGACTCTAGACTGTAATCACTGCCAAAGGTGCTACAACAAGGGCCTGAATAATTATGTAAATTAAATATGTTTGTTTTTTATTTTTCATAAATTTGCGAAAATATATAAAAAACTGTTTTTGCTTTGTCATTATGGTGTATTGTGTGTAGATGAGGGGGAAAAAATAACGTAATCAATTTTAGAACAAGTCAAGGGGTCTGAATACTTTCCAAAGGGTTTGTTAGGGCTAGAGTATCACTAAATTGATCACTTACATTTTGAAGCTAAGACATTTGCTCGTGTTCTGCTGCGCAGTACAGTCATTTCTGACTACGATTATAGCATGTTGTCAAAAATACTTTAACTTTGTCAAACATAAAACAGGAGAGATTATTTCAATATAATGCTCCTTGAGTTTTGTTGGAGTTTAAAGTGACAAAAAGTAGCTAACAGCCAACTGCTCTCTCCTGTCTCTTTATTGAGCAGAGCAGCCCAAGGGGAGCCGTTGCTATGGATACTCAGAGTCAGAGCTGTCTGAGCAGAGCGAGCTGCGTGCAGGGTGTGAGTGACAGACAGAGAGGAGCAGATAATGGATTTACTAAAGGAGGAAGTTGTTTCTGATTTCGGGTTTCGGGTAGAGCCGGGCCCTAAATTTGGCTGAAGCAACAGGGCCAGGGTAGGGTAGGACCTGAACGTCGTAGGCAAGGATTGGGCTCAGGCTTAAAATTCATGCCCGTGCAGGGCTCTAGTGACCCTCCTTGATGCCATACATGAGGCATGCAATGACACCATTCCAGACAAATGTCAGACTTGGATTCAACATTCCAAAAGGTTTGCAAAGGTGCATTAACAATGATGACATTTACTGCAATGTCGATGAGAACCTACGGCCAAATTCTCAAGACAGGATTGATGCAAACTAGAGCCTGCTGAACATTATGTTTCTTTCATTTAAATCTGATTACAGTACACCTTGTAAGTGAACAATACATTGTTGTTTTGCATCAATGACTGTGAAAGATGTCTTCAATGATCACACCTTTGATCACACATACCGTTGCATATTACATCCAAAGGGAAATGTTGAAACATGTGTCTTGCATGTTTTGCTATTGGATTGACTGGTTGCTTAAACAACTCAATTGAGAAGATAATCGGTATGTTTTGTGTTTTTGTGTTATGTTCATGTGGTATTTCCCTGTATATGTTGGATCTATGGTTGTGTGGTCAATAAAAGGTTTTGAATATAAGACTTGCTGCGTTACAAGTGTTACCAGTTTGGAGTTTTGTAATATGAGGTTTGAATATACAACATATACTTGTGAAAAAAGCACCAAAGCGTTTGAAAAAAACTGCGACGGGTTAGAGAAAAACATAAAAGATTACGATCGACTGGAGCTCCAGCCATGAATTTATTTATTGTTCCCTTGCTTTCCAATCACCACTACCCTACATATTGTACGGGAAGTTCACTGGCAATGACCAGGGAATCACAGACATTCTATTGCTTGGAACCAGATCAATTCTTTCTAGATCTTGCAATTTGGTTTGCCAGTCTGTTTAAAAAAAAATCCAGGAGGCTTCAAGGGTTCATCCAGGTCTTAGCATTCAAAGACCTCGGCCAGTGGCTGTACACACACTCAAACACACACACCTACTTCTGCCTGAATTTGGGACTAGGGTTGAATACGCCTAGAAAAATCCTATGTACATTGTGCGCCACAGTACAATATGTGACCCACCACCTGGATTCGGTCCTACGTAGCAACATTTGAAATTGTGCTTTTTCCATTCGATAAAAATAGAGACAGAGCTTGAAAATTGTATATCATACACTGCAGTTGAGGAACAATGGGAAAGTAATTATGCTTTGAAAGTTGATAAACATGTAACCTCACTTTTGAGAAAATGGTCCTTGAGTGTTTTGGTACACCTACTGGAGAGCTCGTCTTTGTCTACACCCATTCAGCATCGTTCACACCCTCTTAAGCCTTAGTCCCACCCATCTCTTTAAGGACTCACATGTGAGGCCATGTTCTAAACAGAGTAAGGTAGTGTAGTAAACAACCAAAGATTTCAAGACTAAAAGTGGTAAAATTAAACATTTCATAATTATTAGATGACACTTACCCGACACTCATGTCTAAATTGACAGGTCATGTGGAAGAAATGCTATAACCACCCCCAGCCACATCTAGCTTTGTGGATGGGTCACCATTGTTTTGACATGTACACATGTTCATGAAATACAATAGGTGGTCTTAATCAACTCCAGACACACCTGGCTAACTTGATAGGTCCTGTAATCATCTGGTGAAGTGGAGTCTTTTGTTCATTCATGCAGCTAGCTAGTAACAATGTACCGGCATAATCCCAACTCATATCACTACCAATGCAAACAATGTCATACAGTAGCTGTAGTATGATTTTGCAGGCAGCTAAAGCTAACCAACTAGGTTAAATGTTAGCTAGCTAACATTAGGCAATAGCTAGCAATGCAAATTAATTTCTGATTCAAATTACATTACTACACAGATCATACGCGAGCCAGCAAGCTACCTTTTGCATGCCAATGATCAGTACACTTTAACTTGCAATGAAATGGACTTTCTGACAAAATTAGAAACATATAATATCTGAAAATGTACCTAGACTCTTACAGTACATGGATGAACACTTCACGGCGAACTGGAACTATTTAACTCTGTTTTGTTTGTAGGTACATCTTGTTTGGCCAGCGGTGTGTCAAGTGACTGTGGTTCACACGGACCATGGCGTGTGCAGAAAGTAGCCCATCACAACTTTTGTTGCTAGACAGAAACCCAGCCTAAAACCCCAAACAGCAAGCAATGCAGATGTAGAAGCACGGTGGCTAGGAAAAACTCCCTAGAAAGGCAGGAACCTAGGAAGAAACCTAGGGAGGAACCAGGCTCTGAGGGGTGGCCAGTCCTCTTCTGGCTGTGCCAGGTGGAGATTATAACAGTACATGGCAAAGATGTTCAAATGTTAATAGATGACCAGCATGGTCAAATAATAATTATCACAGTGGTTGTAGAGGGTGCAGCAGGTCTTCATAGCCGATCATTCAGAGATAAAGACAGCAGGTGTGGTACAGAAAGAAAGTCGAAAACAGCAGGTGCGGGGCAAGGTAGCACGTCTGGTGAACAGGTCAGGGTTCCATAGCCGCAGGCAGCAGCAGCATGACCCCTTCCTTATGTCTGGAACACAGGCTTCCAGGGAGGACAATTTTGGGGCTTCAACATATTTCATCGAAATGTACAGCTGTGTATTGTCCGCATAGCAGTGAAAGTTAACATTAGGTTTCTGAATGACATCACCAAGAGGTAAAATATATAGTGAAGACAATAGAGGTACTAAGATGGGACCTTGAGGAACACCGAAAGCACCTGCTAAATTCAGGGCATCAATGTTGTAGTACTCGATGGCTAACGTTATATCTTTCAAAAACTCTTTGGTAGAAAGGACTATCAACACATACTGAGCAGCTCATGTTATAGACAGAAGCATGCAATCCAAACTCATGTCCCGGCATGTCCAGCCCATCCATTATCTCAGCCAATCAACTAGGCAGGCAATTTAACAATTGTATTCATATTTACAGATGGAATACAAGTTTGTTATTAACCATTTGGTGCGTACAATCACGTATTTGTGATCATTGTTGAGTGGTCCCTGCAGCGTACGATCTCAAATATGTGATTGGAAGAGTAGCAACAGAACGTATGACACAGCAAACGCGTCTGAACACCATTGTTGTCTGAACAGCATCTGAATATTTTTTGTACTGATGGAAACAAAGGTCTTAAACTTTATTCCTCAATTTGACCTTTTATTGTAAAAGATACATGCGAACTTCATTATCCAAGCATCACACAGAACACATCCACAGCCAAACTCATTCCATAAACCAGTCTAAATAACAGGCGGTGCTGACAAAAAAACTAAACATAAGTTAGCGACCTAACAGCTAGACTTGTTTACAATGTACCACATCTCTGGTAAGCACAAGATACTAATATAATGTTGTTTAGAAATGTGTCAGCTAAGCTAACAGCAGCTAAATTCTTTATGATGGCAGCCATGTTTGTTTACATTTGACAAGTGAAAACTCCCTAATCACAGAATACCATCATAAAACGCAAATAAACAAAGTCAAAGACGGCTGCGCTCATTGCCTGAAAAATATGAACTTAGTTTAGCCACTTTCAGCATATTACAAGTCGTCGATGTACTTGTTACAGTGTTTACAAAAACCAGAGCACATGACTTGACAAGTCGTTTACTGTTTTTGACAAATCACAAAGCAAATAAAATGTTTTCACCTCACATATCATCACATTAAATACAAGCCTACTGCCTAGCCTAAGTTTAGCACAAAAGCTAAACAGGGATAAAACCATTTTAGGGGGGTTTGTGGGGGGTTCATTTCATTTGTGGGTGTTTTTCAAGTCCTTGGGGATGGAAATGAGGGAAAGTACCATGGGGGGATATGATGCAGGAAATACTACTATAATAGGGGATTTAGCAATAAATGGGGGGCGAACACAAGAGAAGGTGATACGCTAAATACAAATAAACCCTCTGGAAAGGGGGGTCTGAGCTGGCAACCCTGAGGTACCAAAGTCTGATGCCACTTTCAAGACAACTGGGAACTTGGGGAATATTTTTTTTTGTTTTGAATGGTCATCCAAATTGGAATTCCAACTCGGGAACTTGGGCCTTTTTCTAGAGCTCCGACTTTCCAACCTGAAGATCATTGACGTCATGATTTTAACTAGTATTTTCCGAGTTCACCGTTGTCTTGAAAGCACCATAAGTCAGTCGAGTGAACTATCCCTTGTAATAACTTATTTCGTCTTACAGACGCGTAAGTGATACACAGAAGGTATGATGTCAATAAACATGGCACCACACATAGCCGGCAAATAGCTTAGCATTAGCTCATCATAATCAGTACAACATTCAAGTATTTTACACACAGCAAATGTATCCATTATAGTCTGTGCAAGAATTGGAATGCATGATTTGTCAGCAGTACTTGAAAACATGAAATGGCAACACAATATACTGAAAATAAGCCATTTACTTTGATAGGAACACAAACATGTCCAAAGTCCAATTTGTTAGACAAACGACGAAGAAGGCAATGCGGGCGCCAGCCAGAAAATGTTTGTGCAAAGCCTGTTCTGACTAGAGATGCGCAATGTCTTCATACTTGATCTGGGGAAACACTAGGGAAGTGCTTGGGCTCATGTTGAAGAGAGAAGTTTGTCCACTCAGTAAAACCTCAAACATAAATTGTCCACAAGAGTGAAATGGGCTACGTCTTATACGAATTAACAAGGAGGCGGAACACACCTCAATTCAAACTGTTGTTCTAAAATAAAACTTGTTAGAAAATCATTTTAAATTGACTAATTGAAACATAGCCTATTGATAATTAGCAGGCAGCGTGCCTTAGTTTGAGGGCAGCACGGGTAACTGTCCTATTGCATAACAATCACATTTTGGAACAGTGAGAGCATTCTAACATCACGCGCATGAAAAAATGTATGCAGGTTAGAGATATTTGGAAAAGGTCAAGGAACATGAAAGTTTACATGTTTTTTTTAAAGGCGTTCAAAAGCCTGTCCTGTGAAGTACTGACATGCAACATACGCCTAGCTTTCTGAAACGGGTCACATATAATGTAGGATTAACAATGGCAAGCATTGGTGTGTGAACAAAATGTTTGGCAGCGTGTACACTTCTTTCCCTCTGACCC
>NC_092147.1:70154558-70202058 GCF_045791955.1 Oncorhynchus clarkii lewisi
GCTTGAGACATGTGTAACAGATGTAGGACAGGAATCATCTGATTCACTGGGAGGAAGATGTGAAGGTGGCTCATGATACTTTTGTATTTTTGCCCAATCCTGAATCAACCTCAATCCCCAAGACACCTGCGTAGGCCAGAAAGGAAAGGATAGGTGTAAGCCAGAGTTTCCCAAACTCGGTCCTCCGGACCCCAAGGTTGTTTTTTTGTTGCCTAGCACTACACAGCTGATTCAAATGATTAAAGCTTGATGATTAGTTGATTATTTGAATCAGCTGTGTAGTCCTAGGGGGAAAAACAAAATGTGCACCCGTTGGGGTCCCGAGGACCGAGTATGGGAAACCCTAGTGTAAGGAATATGGCAATAATTCCACCAAGCCTATACGACGACGATGTGAAGTTAGAACAATATTTATTTGACTAATCTGACCGTTTCAAATGTACATGAAGTAAGGCACACACGTACAGCGTTTTGTTGACATATCTTTATTTATTTTTTACGTCATTAGTGATGTCACGAAGGGTATTTAGTGAAATGCTGGCTTATTTTTACTTTATTTTTGCTTGTGTATGTACTGCTTGTGTATGTACTGAAAACAAAACCCGCTAGTAATGTCTCGGATTGCGATTGACTTCCCCAATCTTTTGCTAGAGTGCCTCCATAGAAAAATGCCACTTCATTGAACAATTAATTATTCTCATGATAGACCAGTACTAAGTGATGCCTTAAGAGAGAGAGAGAGAGAGAGAGAGAGAGAGAGAGAGAGAGAGAGAGAGAGAGAGAGAGAGAGAGAGAGAGAGAGAGAGGGGGAGAAAGAGAGAGCGGGAGAGAGAGGGAGAAAGAGAGGGAGAGAGAGGGAGAAAGAGAGAGAGTGAGAGTGACAGAGAGAGAAAGAGTGCGAGAGAGATACACACAATCAAAGCCATAAAATAAAAGAGGAGAGATACAAGAAAGAGAGGTGAAATAGAACAGGATCTGTGAGCAGAGCCAATCCCTAAGGTGGCATTGAGGGAGGCAGGGAGGGAGGGAGGCAGGGAGGGAGGGAGGGAGGGAGGGAGGGAGGGAGGGAGGGAGGGAGGGAGGGAGGGAGGGAGGGAGGGTGAGTAACAGAGCAAGTGACACAGATACGAGTTGGTGTAATCCTCTGTGATTCTCATAAATAGGTGAGATGTCTCAGACACAGATGTGTGCCACTGTGTTTATGTGTTTGTGTGTGGTGTGTGTGTGTGTGTGTGTCTCTCTCTCTCTTTCTCTCTCTCTGTGTGTGTGTGTGTGTGTGTGTGTGTGTGTGTGTGTGTGTGTGTGAGTGTTGTTTAGATGAAGACTCCTCTATAATACAAAATGCAGCACATAACACATAACATACTACAGCCCAGGGCACTGGAGTGTCCTTAGAGACCCTGACCACCTGACCAGAGATATCAGTCTGGCCTGGCTGCCTAAGGGCAGAGGAAGGTACCAGACTCTAACCCTCTCTACCCAGTAACCAGTGTCTACTGGGAGCTTTTAACCTGAACAGAGTCAACCGCAATACACAATCCACCTGATCCTTCAGAGCTCTTTCAGAAGTCTTACTGGGACAAACACTCCCCAGTCTAAGATTCCCAGTATACCCCATCTCCGGCTTGGCCAAGCCCAATGTGAAAAGCCTGGTGTGAAACTTTACCACAACTGCCTCTGCTTTGTGGCAGCAGCTTCGCTCTGGTTATCTATGTCTGTGGTAAACACTAGCCACAGGAGCCGTTTTCCCCCCTTTTCCCTTCCTGTCTTTTGTGCATGCCACTTTGAGAAAACATGTAAGCCTCAATGAAATATGAATGTTTTCGATCTTTCCTCTTGTGTAAGAAGAGGGAATGATCTGCAAACCTCTTTTTCTTCTCCTCCTCCCCAAAAGCGCTGTGTTGCTGTGACAGCCATTACACGTCGCACATCCCTGACGACCACAAGAGGAAGAAAGACGAAGAGAGAGAGAGAGAGAGAGAGAGAGAGAGAGAGAGGCAGAGGTAGAGTCAGAGAGCGATGAGATTAAACAAGGTGCTGTCACTTTAAGAGAGATTGTTGAGGCGATGCCAGTGCCAGTGACTGCAGCAGTCCCTGTGGCATCACAAGATGGCCGCCCAGGGTTCTATTTGCATACACTATTCAGGGCAGGCCGCGTTTTTTTATTGTTTTTAATCAGAGAGGAATGTCAACAAAATAAATGAAGTTGCGCGTGGAAGTGACATTTTTATCACGTTGGGGGGAGGGAGGATGCACATCTCCCCCCCATTCATCAAGGCCTATATCGAGGGAGTGAAATCTGGGAGAAGCCGATAACCAATGGAAGAGCTCCATATGGTGGGGATCAAAGGTGTCACATAGTGTGTGGTTCTGCTTTATTGCCAGCCAGCACTGTTAATTGGACAACAAGATCAGAGGCAATATTAAAATCCAATTAAATTGATATGAACAGATTGCCAAGTGATGTACACTAATGTATAATTGAGTATCAAGCAAATGCGAGTGGCCCGTCTCGAGCGCGGAGCTGCTGAATAAATGATGGAGCCGTAGAGGACAGAAACAAGTTTGCACATTAGCTCCCTCGTTGTGGGCCGCACTCTGAGTTGCTGCTCTCTCAGACGTGCAGGGACACTTCTCTTTTTTTTGCCGTTGCTGTTTCTGGCTGACATTCATAAAATGACAGTTTCATCTGGTATGTTTGCAGGTGTTTATTATTGAGGGGTGTGAGGGGTGTTGGGGGACGTGTGTGTGAGAGGGGTGGCATCTGTGTGCGTCCAAGGGGAGGGGAGGGGCTGACGTGTAACATTTTAAACAGCATAATTCCATTACACACAGGCGGCATTCATTTGAGTTGAATAAAATCTAAATGATTTATTGTTTTTTTCCCAGAGTAAAAGCAGTGCATGTTGTGGTGCTTCAGCTAATCAGGCATAAACACGGCCAGCCTCCCATCTCACAGGAGAGGGCCTAATACTGAGAGCTCTGTAAAAAAAATGTTTAAAAAAAGATTTAAAAAAGGATGAACTGACACTATTTAAACAGACCAGTGAGGCCTAGTCCAAGGTGACATTTCCTGATAAGGTAAACTTGGAAGACAGCCCAAAATAATAAAAAGTTCATCAAAACCCATGCGTTTATTAATTGAATATTTTAGCACCAGTACTAATACGTGACATTGGGGGAAGGGGGTGATAAGGAGATTTACATTTCTAATTTTAATGATATTTTGGATCTTGCGATCATTCCTTTTTTCCTAATTATTTATTTGTGTTGTTTTGGTCACAGTCCAGCATATGTATTTTTCCCCCCATGCATTAAGCTGGTTTTCTTAATTAAGCAGGCAAGAGACTCATTAGCTGCCATGGTGATGGGGTGGCACGATGTGCCAGTGAGTGCCTGTCTCTGTTCCGACGGCGGTGCCCGGACAAAGTGCCTCGGGAGCAGGTGCTGACAAGGTCGCGTTGGCAATGTGCCATCTGGGCAAAGGCTTGAGCCCCGTCAACACCCTGCCCTTTATGGAGAGCTCTGCCCGATGCCATCCACCGACGCCACTCAAAGACATCAAGACACACTCGGGCTCTTTGGAGATCTAAGAACACAACCAGGAAGAAACAAAGGGAGAATAATGGGTCTGGCTCAATCTGTCCGTCATATGGCCCTGGTAGTAGAGCTTTTGTGATCATTCAAATAGATGATGCATTCAGCATCTCAACATTCACATTTGATTCACTTATATGGTACATAGTGTTGATAGCCATTTCAAAAAAGTGATGTGGACAAATCTTTGAATTAATGAATCAATATATTTCCGTCGCTAATGACGGCTGATTGAGTATCTATTTTTTAACATTATAGTCCTCGAACACTCAAGGAAAAGTAAAAAAAATGGACCCCTTCTCTGGCTTTTGTTTAGACCTTCAGAAAAATATCAGTCATTGAGTTCTGGATGTGCTCTACCAACCAGGGCTACCAACTCCACAGGGTCTAGAATGTGAGGGCTCTATGCATCACATCCTAAAGCAGTTATTGTGGCTAACCTCTAGTTCAACAACATTAGAGGCTAAATTTAGCACCATGTTTGGATTATTTTAGCTACTGTTGTTTTGTTGTGTTTTATGTACAAGTTTTAGTACAAAGGGTTACTGGGTGAACACGCCCAGAGTCTAAGAGCACAGGGCTGGGCTTCTACTAAGCTAACATATGACATATGGAATTGTTTTAAGTGTCATTTCAAGGATAATTCATACATGGTAAAACAGATTGTCAAAAAAAAATGTAAAAAGGAAGTATGATTTGAAGTGTCAGTCCTTCGAACCCTTTTTGGTTCTCCTATGGGGACAGCTGAATAACCCTTTTAGGTTCTAAAACCTTTATTTTAACTAGGCAAGTCAGTTAAGGACAAATTCTTATTTTCAATGACGGCCTAGGGACAGTGGGTTAACTGCCTGTTCAGGGGCAGAACAACAAATTTGTACATTGTCAGCTCAGGGATTTGAACTTGCAACCTTCCGGTTACTAGTCCACCGCTCTAACCACTAGGCTACCCTGCCACCTCAGGAAGAAAAAAAAGTTTATATCTTAGAGGTATAAGAAAGCTCAGTAAATTATCGTAATTGTTTTATACCCCTATTTAATCCCCTTTTTTGGCCACAAATCTACTTCCGTACTTCAATTCATTTATGAAACCGTTTCCGGGTTACCTTCAGACGAGTCCCGTGACCCTTGTGGGGTTTGTAGAGCAAAACGAAGAAAGTCATTGGGTTCACCACGCTTTCTATAGTGGGGTCATGTTCATTTCTAGCCTAAATACCGGTGTAGCTTTGCCACCTTCCACCGCAGATGCAGAATGCCGACATCTGCGGATATGGTGGATTCAGACACAGCCCATGCAACAAATATCTCTAGATTAAACAGACGGATTTCGATGTGGTTTTTTACTATGCTAATTTGATTGATATGCCAACACGTCAATAGACTCTAGGGCTTTCTAAATAGACTTTTAACGATTGAGGATAGCGCTGCTCATGTTGCCTTAAATCTGGGCACAGATTACTAATCCCAGACCCACAACCCTAATCACAAACCCACACAGTTGGACTGGATTCAGGATCTTAATTTGATCACTATTTGTTGCTGACTTTTCTGCACAGGAAATGCAGTTGAGAATATTGAACATGTGAAAATATGAATATTTTTTTTGGGGGGGGGGGAAATCTTGCACCTGTCTTCCTACTAGCACTGACTTTGTGGAGAACTAATTTATTGTAATGTACTTACTATGACCATGACTAAATTACAAAAAATGTATAATGTAAATGGAGAGAGGGGGGGGGAGGACTAACACAACGGAAGAGTTTGTAGTTTGCTGTAACATACAATTGGCTGGACTAAACCATGTGTGCCTGGGCTCTGACCATGGCAGGAGATTCCTTTTCCCCATGGCACCAGTCTCATATCAATTCCCATTCTTCCTGTTAGTAATATGGCCGACAGCGAAAAACTCTTCTGTGCATTCTGTGTGTGAGTTACGACGTAGCCTTTCAGTCTATATTTGGGGAAGGCTTTCTACTTTAGTTTTTTTTATCAGCGAGTACATATCCTAAACCCATAAAGACACATCGTGAGAGAGAAAACCACGCCCCCTTTTCCAGCTTTTTTACAACCTTCCTGCAGTCTCCATCCACAGGCCTTGGCTGTCATTATGCGGTCCACTGTTTGGCTTTGCAGGCGTTCTCCCTCTGATTTGGCTAACGGACGCTTTTAAAAATGAAGGTATATGAAACAGGGAATAATCCGTTTGCCCAAACACCAGCCCATTAAGGTCTCGAACCCTGGCAGGAGTGGAGCGCCGCATTTGGATCCTGGAAACCATCTCAAAGAGAGCCGCTGGGCCTGCAGTCGCTCTGTTTATTCTAAAGATTTCTGAAAGGCTGTTTTGTGGTCAGCCATGTGGCACGAGGGCAAACATGAAAGGACATGTTTGATTTACAAGCAGGCTTTTCTCTCTCTCAGGGTATATATGCACGCAAAGACACATATGGACATACCCACATACCTACACAGTGGATAGGCTGGTGTTCTTATCTTGCCCTTCATTACTTACTTTAGTGTGAATATGCCTCTACACATGCAGGGATTCAATACCCTTTATCTGTCCTCCTGGGCTGGCTAGCAGACCGGTCACACATTTCTACCTTAATCCTATACTGGACTCTCTACACACAGACACACACACTCACACACACACACACGCACACACACGCAAACACACACACACACACACACGCACACACACACACACACACACACACACACACACACACACATACACGCACACACACACACACACACACACACACACACACACACACACACACACACACACACATGCAGGTGCATTTGTATGTGAGAGAGCATGCATGTATGATTGTGTTTGGCTATGCTTGTGTATGTTGTGAATGTGTGTATAAGTGGGTGTGTGTTTGCACATTTTCAGACCGCCAAAGTAGAGTCTGGGGAATTTTCTTGAAGACCCTAATTTAATCCCCAGTCACTAATCTTGTGTGTACCCCTAAACCCGTAAACACACACAGACTGCCGACCTAATCCTTAGTGTAGAAAGATGGCTACTCATTTCCTAGAGTGTTGGATTGCAGGCAGACAAAACATGGGCTTTAAACAGGTTTTTAGAATAGGTCTTTTTCATCCCCCTTTCACTCATTCTTTCCCCCTCCTGTCCCTCCTCCTTACCCTCATCTTTCCAAACTCTCCCGTACCCTCATCTTTCCAAACTCTCATCCCAAAATAATGTATCAAAACAGATGGAGCAGAGGCTTAAGGTGTTTAAAAAAGTTATAATATTTGAGAAATTGTGTACTGTTCATAAGGTGTCATGACTGTCATATTAGGATCCACATAGGTCGGATCAGCTTTGCAGTGGATGACTTCAGCCAGACCCCCTCTCACCAGCAGAGGGGGGAGAGGGGAGCTGGTGGGGGGTTGACTGTTCACACCCTGTTGTAAATCAAGGATTAAAACCATCAGCTATCTCCCTCTCCAAATTCACACAGGAATGTGCCTCTGTATCACAGATGTTTTCCCGTCGAAACTCTAACACGTTCTAAAGTGAATACTGGAACAATATTTCTAACATAGAATGTGGGGAATGGTAAGAGGCGATCTAAAGAATAATAATGTCATTTCGGTTATTTTGTGATGTCATTAAAAATGTTATAAAGGAAATACTGTAACTTGAAAAGGATTTACACTACGTGTACGAGGTTTCCATCCTCTATGTTGTGTTTGAAATATGACAAATTATGAAAGTGTTTTTGTTAATAGAGGGATGTGATCTTAGAAACTATAAGAGGAAATTGTTTCTATAACTTTGTACAAGTGAGTAGTCACTGCCCCCTTGAGTGAGGTCAGAGAGCGTCAGCCTCACGAACCGCCCCTTTTGAATGAACTGTACAAAACGGTGGGTTAAGAATTAACATATCAGGCGATGAGATGCAGCTCATGTCCAAAGTGGTTCGAACTCTGAAATCTCAACATGAGGCTATACAAGAGTAAGTAAGGCTATACAATAACGTCACCTCCCAAACAATCACTGGTACTGCTGATTAGCCCTAAGTAAAGTATCTAGAAAAGCTCATTTAAGTGGGACCATTCTACTACTCCTCAAACCATCATATTCTACTACTCTCATCACCACTGAGAACCATCTACACGGCTGGCTAGCCTATGGTATCTTCAAAAAATCTTCTTCCGTAGGGAGTAGAGTGAGCTCTGTAGTTCTGTTCAGGACTACATGATGGGTCGCAGATGCTGGGCGATGGCAGAGGAGAGCAGTAGGTGACGGGTGGGGACCCCTTTTGGAAAATCAGAGCCTTACAAGTGTGCCGCGGAAAGGCCCAACCAACCCTCTTTCCAAGACGGCCCGGTTAGGTGAAATACACAACAAAAACAAGTCATTTCCACGTAAATATATGAATGATTTCTTACTCCAAACGGGCGGCGGTTCGTGTGCAAAGTATATGATTACTGTGAGAGTAGTTTTTAAATGTACCAAAGTGAGTGGCGCAGAGGTCTAAGCCTGTGTTAACATTAGCCTGGCTAATGTTAGCTAATATGGATATGCAACAGCTAGTTAACTGCACAAGTGAGAGCAGGTGAGCAGCATAGCTAGCTAGCTAATACTATGTCCAGCTAATTTAGCCATTTAGACCCCACATAATGCTAGGTAACACACAGGAGCGCTAAGCATAAATGAGCTGCAGACAGCACAGCTAAGAAGTGCTACATTTAGCAAATACAGTTTATACAGTATCAGCTAACACTAACAAGGCTGCTAACATGCCGTATGAAGCATATACCATAAAGCATAGACTACAGCACCTAGGTAATGCAGCTACATAACAATGCATCAAGCATGGGCCGTTTCTGTGAAAGAGTCAGTAACCATAGCACCATACGGAAATATTTAAGATGCAGACAGTGAGATAGCGTCAAGATAGTACAGTTGTGCGCTAACAAATCAGCTTTCTAATACAGTGACTAATCAAGCTAACCTATGGTGCCCAGCACCTGCCAATCATATGTTTTAATCTGACAACGTATCTGTCTGACACAGTGGTTCCTTATCGTTATTATCTTTTTACTTTTCTCCCAAAATAAGACTAATGATACAGGACCTTAAAAAGAACCGTCTAGAAGAGATTCCGATCATGAATGTGAAATATGCTGACGGTACCAAAAATAGCTGGCGTCTTCTGACCTTGATTGGGACTAAAGCATTCCTGGGGACACCCAGGGCCAGGCTGGTGCCTGTTTGGGCATTAAACAGAAGACATGAAACGCTTTGAGAGCCTCGCCCTTCCTGTAGCAGGACCCTAAGCGCGGTAACCTTATATCAAAGCCTGAGTGTTGAACAGCGAGGGGAACCACATTAATTATTGAAGCGTGTTGGTAACAAGCTGTGAGCCACAGTGGATGCCTATTGTAAGGACGACTACCTCCCGTGGCCGTTAATCTACTTTTAACCTTTTTTTCTTTTAGCTCTGTGAACACATTAGCAATGAGAGGGAGAAGGAGAAAGATATCCCACACACAGTTAGAATGCTTTCAGAGCTATCTATCGGCTCAATAGCCTGAATAACGTCTCCGTCAAGTGGGATTTGTTACCTGTACCAGGTTGAAATGTTGTTTGCTCGCATTTTTGGGGGGGTCAAGGAAAGATCCTGATATCAAAATATCCACGCAAATGGTGAGTCTGATCCCACAAATGATACTGCTCAGTAAAGTAGCATTTCAAACATCAAAGCTATTCTCTGATTACCGTAGACACAGTCGCAACACCAAAACGGGGTTGAATTTCTCAGTATCAAAAAGACCCGTCCCTTTATCACAACTCTTCTATAGTTGTAACTTGGTGGGAATCCAGTCCTGAGAGCCACAGTCAAAACAGTCAACCTCTGAGATATGAGCTATATCTATTCCATAACTCGGTATCAAATACCTTAGTCCAACCACGAGGTCAGTCTTATGTTTTGACTGCAGGAGCAGAGAAATGAAATGCAGTAGAAAACATAAATCATACTATTAGCTTTATGACACATCCGTGTGCTTTGTTAATTGTTTATCAAGGTGTGGAACCACTAGCTGACACATTTTAATTGTGGAGAACTATGTAATTGTACAAGTGTACAGCCACAAAGCAAATTATTTTAGTTACGTCCACCAACAAGCTGGCAAAATAGAGACTACCCTGGAATAAAATATATTTCAGTGACCAAAGGCAGTGGTCAAGTCAATGGTCAGTGGAGTAGCTCCTCTTTGACTGTGTCTCTGTAAACCCACACAGCTCTTCAACTGGCCCTGACCTATTGTGTGGGTTGAGGTGTCACTGGATTCTAACCTCCCGCACTTAAACACCCACACTTGACACAACAACACACTCTACACAGGGAGTCTTGTTAACCAGTTCCTGAATGGACTCCCCTTCCCACTGACCAACAGTGACCAGCCTTTCATAGAGTTATGTTTACTCAGGGCCATGACCTTTGAACCCAGAGCAGAGTGGGTTGCTGTAGAAAGGCAGAGCACTCCCACGCCTTCTGTCAATGATCCATTGACACCCTCTCAAAGGCCATTCAATGGTATTGTGTCTGTGTGTGTAAGAGAGCGAGAGAGAAAGCCCTGTGCTTCTTGGTGTATTGATTGAATCGCTAACATGGCTTACTTGAGTGTTTCTTTGCGAGAGGAAAATGGCACTCTGTGTATGACAACCTGCTCCTGCATTTATCAGTTTATGCCTTCCAAATGTATCTGAATAATGTCAATGCAAATTGGGATGGATTCAGTTTGATTCCCTTTCTGCTTAAGTTGCTGTATGAATCGGCTTGATTGAGAGTGCCTCTGATGAAGCCATGTTTGGAAATCGTGACAAGCGACCACGGCAGGCCTAAAACCCGGCCTCACGCTTCATTTCCGTCAAGCCTCAACTTTCTAACACTCCTACTTGCCATAGCATGAAACACTTTGCATATTTTCACTGCAGTTATATTTTTAATAACGCATTAAGAGGGACTTCATTAATTACAGAAGATAAGCCAGGCGTGAGTGCTGCATTTGATGTGATTTCTGGTGAAAAGAGCATTCCCACACGAATAAATCCCATTGTTGTTTTGCCAAAACAACGACGAAGAAAAGAACAACAACAACATTGAGTAAAAAGTGGCCCTGCTCAGTTGGCAATGGGGCTGCAGTCCTTTCAAGTACAGTCGCAACAATTATCATCAAAGCAGAGTGGAGCAGGAACCTTTGTTTTCTCCCAATCCTCATGGCTTGAACCTGACCCTGTTTCTTCAAGCGGGTGGAGGATTACATGTTCCTTTAGTACAGTTTGATAACGAGAGCACTTTTTTCCCATTTATTATTCATTTTTGTCTTAATTTATTATTCATTTGATCTAAAATTTCATTAATTTTCTAAAATGTTCCAATTGGGCTTTTCCAGCTCAGACGAGTGGGTTTCTTTGTCCCCCTGCTTTTGTAGTTGGCTATTATTCTTTTATGTGGCAGTGTTGTAGAGGTTATCGTATTCTGAGGGCAAACAGCGCTCGCTGAAAAGTTTTAATAAGCTTTTAATGAGAAGGGTCAGCGGTGGACCGAAGAGGAGGAGAAAGAACCTTGAGAGGGGGAGGTGGGATTTCACTTTGCGGTCTGTGCTGCTCATCCTCTTAAGCTACTCTCTCTATCACTTACTCTCTCTCTCTTCCTCTCTCTCTCTCTCGCACCAATCACATGTATTACTGTTAACTCCAGCATAGTCCTGAATGCTGAGCATTGAATGTGGCATTGAAATCACCACTCAGCACACTTCTTATGTGAATCCAGATAAAGGTGGGATAAGTGACAGTGCCAAGTATGTGTGAGTGACGGAGTGGACAGCCTGAGTTTGATTTGATGAGTAAGGTCTAGCGCCTAATTGAATGTCTCCCTCTACCTCCCCCGTCTCTCTCTCTCTTTCTCTCTCTTTCTCTCGCTCTCTCATTCTGTCTCTCACTCTCTCATTCTCTCTCTCTCTCACTCTCTCTGTCTCTCTCTCTTTCTTTCTCTCTCTCGCTCTCTTTATTTCTCTCTCTCGCTCAGGTATCAAACATATTTGACGAATAGCAAATTCCCTCAAATTCCCTCTGAAAAGGGAACGGTTATCATTCCATACTTTTTTGTGATTTTCTAAAATCCCGAGATATCCCTCTATACCTTATCCTTTCTAGCTCGCCCACTCGTTCATTATTTTTATCTGACATTGTAGCTCTTTCTCTGACTTTAGCCTTGACTCTAATCTTCTTCGACAGGACAGTCTAATCCATTCCATTATTAGCATTTTTACAGCCAAGGCTAGCTTCTTCTAATACAGACCGCACTTAAGGTCACTTGGATAAGATAAACTCTCAAAATGTGGAGATCTATTCAGAGTTGCCTTTTTTGTAAGGGTGGTTCAAGGAAAAATTCCTACAAGTTTTGTTGGTAGGAAGTAACCTGATGAAGAATCAGACTGAAGAGTGGAGCTCACCCTCTTCTGCCTTCGGGAGAGCAGGGCTTAAGTATGGTTCACCCTAGAGTAGGAGAATACTTGGTCAATTTTCCAACAGGAAGCAAAGAGCTTAACAATAGTGTTCTTCTTGGCTCTATCTCACCAAGGGGTCCGTTCTCTTGATCTACCTCTGGAGGGAATGACTGCTTCCTCTGCTTTCACTCTACAGAATACACGCTCTTGTCTTTTACTCCAAAGGTTGTGTGTGTGTGTGTGTGTGTGTGTGTGTGTGTGTGTGTGTGTGTGTGTGTGTGTGTGTGTGTGTGTGTGTGTGTGTGTGTGTGTGTGTGTGTGTGTCTGCATGCATGCCTGTGTGTGTGTACATGGGCGTTCATATCTCTTTCATCCCCATTATCTCCTTCCCTGCATGCTGAAATGTCACTACATCTCTCTTGCAAATGTCTGTGTGTGTGTATGTGTGTGATTGTGTGTGTGACCTGTTTGCATGGGGCTAGCCTTGGTCGGCTCCCAGTGGTACATCGCCTGAGCTCGGAGGCCTAGCGCTTAGCCCGCGCATCGATAAGCGGGCCTTCAAAGCAAAGGGGGGGGGGAAACAGCTCTGCCCTGTCAAAGCTGGACAAATTCCCTGCTACTGCTCTGAGCCTCGCTGTTCCACAGTTCAGAGAAAAAGCGGAATAAACGATTGGCTGGTCTTTTGCGCAAAGCCCAGGTGGACACAGCAGCAGATAGAGCACCAGTGAATGGAATGGGTGCTATTACCCCTGAAGAGCATTCACACCCTGCTACTTGGGTTGCCAGTCATAAACCAAAACCACCCCTAGGCCCTGTCCTGTAAACAGTGGTGGAGATATGAGAAGATTTTGATAAATGGCATGGTGGAGCTAGTAAAATATCATTATCTATTGATTCTTTTCAGTTCTCCACAAATGCATTGGAGATAAGGGTTTGAGTTTGAGTTTATTTTATTTTTACAGGGACAGTGCACATTAATCAACGTTTCAGTAAAAGTGCCGGTTTTAGCCATGCCGGCTAATTTTCAACCGCAGTCCCTGGGCAGGTTATTAAAAGCAATTACAATATAGACAATAGCAACATAGGACAAGCAAGACAGCATACAGACAGAGCAACATAGGACAAGCAAGACGTAGCATACAGACAGAGCAACATAGAACAAAAAGCAGCAAGACAAAATTCATAAAAGCAACAAAGTGTTTCCACACCTCACAAGCTACAGACAACAGACAACATGGAAAGCGGCAACACACAGCTAGGGACCATGTTCACAAATTTGATTGACCTTTAGCCATGTCTTCAAGCATTTTGTGAAAGTGTGATATGTGGTGCAGTTATGTGTGTCTGATGGCAGTGTATTCCAGACATGGGAAGCTCTCACAGAGAATGCAGATTTACTAAAGGTGCTTTTCCTTGGGGGAACTATACAGTCACCTCTCATGGCAGACCTTGTGGATCTGCTGCCATATGTCTGGGTTTTCTGTTTAACAAAAATACTGAGTGGAGGGGGAGCCAGGCCATTAAGGATCTTGAATACAAGACAGGCGTCGGTTTATTGCACAAGATATTCCCAACTCAGGAGCTCATGCTTTCTGAGGATGTAAAAGTCCGTAACATTTAAAAGGTTAAGTTTAGGCATTCATCCCAAATGGTTAACGTAAGGGTTATGGTTGGCACAGGGTAACAAACATTTTAATTAGTTTGTATCACTGAGATTTGAACACACGACCCTCGGAGCCGGAGCTCGCGGCTTACGTCCATCCTCAATGCCCAAGCAAGCTGCAAGCCTACTTGATGATAATAGCGTTCACCGTTGCCCCTAGTGGCGGGTTTTGAAGGCATCTCCCAACATCCTGGGGACATGGACGAATGTTGAATATCACCTTGGATCTCGAGCGACCTGACTGTAACTCGGGTGTATTCAGGACAGACTTGGATGTGTGTGTATCTTGTATATTGTAAGAGAATCTAACTGAGCTAGTCAGCCTACTGGAGGACCACACAGTGCCAGGCTCACTCCCCACGGTACCAGGATATAAGCATGTATCCAATGTTTCTTGAGGAGTAATTTACTCCAAAACACACCAAAATGACCAAAAAAACTCACTTTTGAAACAAAGGAATGTGTTATATGAAAGCAGGAGAAAAAAATCGCCTCAACAACTCCTTTTATCACTGGCATTAATTTGTTCTCCAGAACAACAAATGATTCTCTGCCACTCTTGTGAGAATTTTCTTTTCTTTTATCTGCCTCTCAAACATGAATTATATATTTATATATAGAATATGCAACAACAAAAAAAGAATCAGAATGTTGGGGAGGCAAACTGATGAAATATTAAACAATGCAGAATATCTCTCTGTTTCCTAAAGGGATGCTACCGTACATGTCTTTTTCTTCTTGTTTTCTTCCCTCCTTTATTCTTTCTTTCAGTGGAGAGATTCTCTTTATAGCTGTGTTCTCTGCAGACATGCTTCACCGACACACAGGCGCTGGCGAAGTGTGTGCGTATGTGTTGCGGGCCCAGGCTATTTGTTATGGCGTGGGCTGTTTGCTGGGTCAGTCCAGATAAACTAATGTGTCACAGTGGCAAAGCAGGGCTGCTGACCAGAGTGCCTGCAATATGCAACAACTTTTATTTATCTTCCCCCTGGCTCCCCCACTGAGAACCATGCAAAAAGTACAGAAGAAAAAAGGAGAGCGAGACAAGGGAGGGGTAGGGGGGTGGGAGGGGAGGGGAGTGGACACTGTGTACCGTTGACTGGTTATGCAGGAGTCCTGGGGGAGAGACATTAGGGAAGTGTGTGTGTGTGTGTGTGTGTGTGTGTGTGTGTGTGTGTGTGTGTGTGTGTGTGTGTGTGTGTGTGTGTATGTGTGTGTGTGTGTGTATGTGTGTGTGTGTGTGTGTGTGTGTGTGTGTATGTGTGTGTGTGTGTGTGTGTGTGTGTGTGTGCGTGCGTCCGTGCGTGCGTGCGTGCGTGCGTTCGTGCGTGCGTGTGTGTGTGCGTGCGTGTGTGTTCGCGTGAGTGCTTGTGGTAGCCTATGCAACTGTAAGAGCAAAACTGAACCACAGACCTTGTGGGCATAGAGACACAGAATGTACCTGGGAAACTTTCAGGGAATTCAGTGTCCAACTCTCTAAACATCCCAAACAACATAACGAGTGGATGACGAGCCAACTGCATTCACTTCACTTCACGTACTTATACATTCCCAGCATTTTTTGCAATACTTACTGTAGTTAGCCAATAGATTATACCCTCTTCACTATGTGCCACTATGTTCTATGAGGTTTATATCAGAACAAGGCTTGGGTTGGTAGGAAAGTCTGTGGTGGCTCTGCAAACTGAGATTGTAGGGTGAAATAACAGGGAACTGGAAAAATAAGGTATTAAAATGCATCTGTTCAAATTGGAATAAACAACTCAGAAAGGAAATGGGTGGTGATACTGCTGATGCCTCCCCTCTGGACAGACTTGCTTTGGCCCTTGGGTTGCATTGAGATTGACAGCCAGGGAGGCAAGATCTCAGACCCTTGGGGGGTTCTGCACACACAGAGGGGCTTTGGGGCTCACTGTTTGGAAATCTAAGAATAAACAGTGATAAGGATTACACCTTGCTGCTTCCTGCTTCTACACAGTTTCTGTCTCACACACACACACATGCTGCTTCCATTGTACTGTTCACACACCTGCACTGCTTCTCCTGTACAACAGTAGGAGCCCAAGTCCTCTCTAAAAGATGCCAAGTCACATTTCTGCTGTGTCCTTTATCTGAACTCTTTATCTTCTTTCCCACCATCCACACCTGTATCTGTCCCCTACTCTCACTCCTGTCTTACTCTTCCCTCCTTCACTCAAAAGATCCCTTCCCACTTTTATATTTGTTTTTCATTTCAAAGCCTACCGTAACCAATTACTGTGTGTGTGTGTTTCTGCTTTCCCTCTAATGTTCCATCCTGTATAAAATATACGATTAACAAAAATAAGCACAATTTGTTTCACGTCTTCGTGTCGCTGAGAGTTGTTGTCTGACTGGGCGTTGTTGTCTGTCTGGGCGTTGTTGTCTGTCTGAGCGTTGTTGTCTGTCTGAGCGTTGTTGTCTGTCTGGGCGTTGTTGTTTGTCTGGGCGTTGTTGTCTGTCTGGGCGTTGTTGTCTGTCTGGGCTTTGTTGTCTGTCTGAGCGTTGTTGTCTGTCTGGGTGTTGATGTCTGTCTGGGTGTTGTTGTCTCTCTGAGCGTTGTTGTCTGTCTGGGCGCTGTTGTCTGTCTGGGAGTTGTTGTCTGTCTGAGCGTTGTTGTCTATCTGAGCGTTGTTGTCTGCCTGAGCTTTGCTGTCTGAGCATTGTTGTCTATCTGGGCGTTGTTGTCTGTCTGGGCATTGTTGTCTGTCTGGGCGTTGTTGTCTGTCTGGGCGTTGTTGTCTGTCTGAACGTTGTTGTCTGTCTGAGTGTTGTTGTCTGTCTGGGTGTTGTTGTCTGTCTGAGCTTTGCTGTCTGAGCGTTGTTGTCTATCTGGGCGTTGTTGTCTGTCTGGGCGTTGTTGTCTCTCTAAACGTTGTTGTCTGTCTGGGCGTTGTTGTCTGTCTGAGAGTTGTTGTCTGTCTGGGCGTTGTTGTCTGTCTGGAGGCTGTTGTCTGTCTGAGCGTTGTTGTCTGTCTGGGCGTTGTTGTCTGTCTGGGAGTTATTGTCTGTCTGAGCGTTGTTGTCTGTCTGTGCGTTGTTGTTTGTCTTAGCGTTGTTGTCTGTCTGGTTGTTCTTGTCTGTCTGGGCGCTTTTTTCTGTCTGGGCGTTGTTGTCTGAGAGTTGTTCCCTACCTGAGCGTTGTTGTCTGAGCGTTGTTGTCTTTCTGAGCGTTGTTGTCTGAGCGTTGTTATCTATCTGAGCATTGTTGTCTGTCTGGGCGTTGTTCCCTACCTGAGCGTTGTTCCCTACCTGAGTGTTGTTGTCTTTCTGAGCGTTGTTGTCTGAGCGTTGTTCCCTACCTGAGCGTTGTTGTCTATCTGAGCGTTGTTGTCTTTCTGAGTGTTGTTGTCTATCTGGACATCGTTGTCTGTCTGGAGGCTGTTGTCTGTCTGGGCGTTGTTGTCTGTCTGAGTGTTGTTGTCTGCCTGGGCTTTGTTGTCTGTCTGGGCTTTGTTGTCTCTCTGAGCGTTGTTGTCCTTCTGGGCTTTGTTGTCTGTCTGAGAGTTGTTGTCTGTCTGGGCGTTGTCGTCTGTCTGGGCGCTGTTGTTTGTCTGAGCGTTGTTGTCTGTCTGGGCGTTGTTGTCTGTCTGGATGCTGTTGTCTGTCTGAGCGTTGTTGTCTGTCTGGGCGTTGTTGTCTGTCTGGGCGCTGTTGTCTGTCTGGGCGCTGTTGTCTGTCTGGGCATTGTTGTCTATCTGAGAGTTGTTGTCTGCCTGAGCTTTGCTGTCTGAGCGTTGTTGTCTATCTGGACGTTGTTGTCTGTCTGGGCGTTGTTGTCTGTCTGGGCGTTGTTGTTTGTCTGGGCGTTGTTGTCTGTCTGGGTGCCTGAGCTTTGCTGTCTGAGCGCTGTTGTCTATGTGGGCGTTGTTGTCTGTCTGGGCTTTGTTGTCTGTCTGGGCGTTGTTGTCTGTCTGGGCACTGTTGTCTGTCTGGGCGTTGTTGTCTGTCTGGGCGTTGTTATCTGTCTGGGCACTGTTGTCTGTCTGGGCGTTGTTGTCTATCTGAGCGTTGTTGTCTGCCTGAGCTTTGCTGTCTGAGCGTTGTTGTCTATCTGGGCGTTGTTGTCTGTCTGAGTGTTGTTGTCTGTCTGGGCTTTGTTGTCTGTCTGGGCTTTGTTGTCTCTCTGAGCGTTGTTGTCCTTCTGGGCTTTGTTGTCTGTCTGAGAGTTGTTGTCTGTCTGGGCGTTGTCGTCTGTCTGGGCGCTGTTGTTTGTCTGAGCGTAGTTGTCTGTCTGGGCGTTGTTGTCTGTCTGGATGCTGTTGTTTGTCTGAGCGTTGTTGTCTGTCTGGGCGTTGTTGTCTGTCTGGGCGCTGTTGTTTGTCTGAGCGTTGTTGTCTGTCTGGGCGTTGTTGTCTGTCTGGGCGCTGTTGTCTGTCTGGGCGCTGTTGTCTGTCTGGGCATTGTTGTCTATCTGAGAGTTGTTGTCTGCCTGAGCTTTGCTGTCTGAGCGTTGTTGTCTATCTGGGCGTTGTTGTCTGTCTGGGCGTTGTTGTCTGTCTGGAAGTTGTTGTTTGTCTGGGCGTTGTTGTCTGTCTGGGTGCCTGAGCTTTGCTGTCTGAGCGCTGTTGTCTATGTGGGCGTTGTTGTCTGTCTGGGCGTTGTTGTCTGTCTGGGCGTTGTTGTCTGTCTGGGCACTGTTGTCTGTCTGGGCGTTGTTGTCTGTCTGGGCACTGTTGTCTGTCTGGGCGTTGTTGTCTATCTGAGCGTTGTTGTCTGCCTGAGCTTTGCTGTCTGAGCGTTGTTGTCTATCTGGGCGTTGTTGTCTGTCTGGGCGTTGTTGTCTGTCTGGGCGTTGTTGTCTGTTTGGGCATTGTTGTCTGTCTGAGCGTTATTGTCTGTCTGGGTGTTGTTGTCTGTCTGGGCGCTGTTTTCTGTCTGGGCGTTGTTGTCTGAGCATTGTTCCCTATCTGAGCGTTGTTGTCTGAGCGTTGTTGTCCATCTGAGCGTTGTTGTCTTTCTGAGCGTTGTTGTCTGAGCGTTGTTGTCTATCTGAGCATTGTTGTCTGTTTGGGCGTTCTTGTCTATCTGAGCATTGTTGTCAGTCTGAGCGTTGTTGTCTGAGCGTTGTTGTCTATCTGAGCGTTGTTGTCTGTCTGAGCATTGTTGTCTGAGCATTGTTGTCTGTCTGAGCGTTGTTGTCTGTCTGAGCGTTGTTGTCTAAGCATTGTTCTCTGTCTGAGCATTGTTGTCTGAGCATTGTTGTCTGTCTGAGCGTTGTTGTCTATCTGTGCGTTGTTGTCTGAGCATTGTTGTCTGTCTGAGCGTTGTTGTCTGAGCATTGTTGTCTGTCTGAGCGTTGTTGTCTGTCTGAGCGTTGTTGTCTGAGCATTGTTGTCTGTCTGAGCGTTGTTGTCTATCTGAGCATTGTTGTCTGAGCGTTGTTGTCTATCTGAGCATTGTTGTCTGTCTGAGCGCTGTTGTCTGAGCGTTGTTGTCTATCTGAGCGTTGTTGTCTGTCTGGGCGTTTTTGTCTGAGTGTTGTTGTCTATCTGAGTGTTGTTGTCTGTCTGAGCGTTGTTGTCTGTCTGGGCGTTGTTGTCTGAGCGTTGTTGTCTATCTGAGTGTTGTTGTCTATCTGAGCGTTGTTGTCTGTCTGGGCGTTGTTGTTTGTCTGGGCGTTGTTGTCTGTCTGGGTGCCTGAGCTTTGCTGTCTGAGCGCTGTTGTCTATGTGGGCGTTGTTGTCTGTCTGGGCGTTGTTGTCTGTCTGGGCGTTGTTGTCTGTATGGGCGTTGTTGTCTGTCTGGGCGTTGTTGTCTGTCTGGGCGTTGTTGTCTGTCTGGGCACTGTTGTCTGTCTGGGTGTTGTTGTCTGTCTGGGCGCTGTTCTTTGTCTGAGCGTTGTTGTCTGTCTGGGCGTTGTTGTCTGTCTGGGCATTGTTGTCTGTCTGGGCGTTGTTGTCTGTCTGGGCACTGTTGTCTGTCTGGGCGTTGTTGTCTATCTGAGCGTTGTTGTCTGCCTGAGCTTTGCTGTCTGAGCGTTGTTGTCTATCTGGGCGTTGTTGTCTGTCTGGGCGTTGTTGTCTGTCTGGGCGTTGTTGTCTGTTTGGGCATTGTTGTCTGTCTCAGCGTTATTGTCTGAGCGTTGTTGTCTATCTGAGCGTTGTTGTCTTTCTGAGCGTTGTTGTCTGAGCGTTGTTGTCTATCTGAGCATTGTTGTCTGTTTGGGCGTTGTTGTCTATCTGAGCATTGTTGTCCGTCTGAACGTTGTTGTCTGAGCGTTGTTGTCTATCTGAGCGTTGTTGTCTGTCTGAGCATTGTTGTCTGAGCATTGTTGTCTGTCTGAGCGTTGTTGTCTGTCTGAGCATTGTTGTCTGAGCATTGTTGTCTGTCTGAGCATTGTTGTCTGAGCATTGTTGTCTGTCTGGGCGTTGTTGTCTATCTGAGCGTTGTTGTCTGAGCATTGTTGTCTGTCTGAGCGTTGTTGTCTGAGCATTGTTGTCTGTCTGAGCGTTGTTGTCTGTCTGAGCGTTGTTGTCTGAGCATTGTTGTCTGTCTGAGCGTTGTTGTCTATCTGAGCATTGTTGTCTGAGCGTTGTTGTCTATCTGAGCATTGTTGTCTGTCTGAGCGTTGTTGTCTGAGCGTTGTTGTCTATCTGAGCGTTGTTGTCTGTCTGGGCGTTTTTGTCTGAGTGTTGTTTTCTATCTGAGTGTTGTTGTCTGTCTGAGCGTTGTTGTCTGTCTGGGCGTTGTTGTCTGAGTGTTGTTGTCTATCTGAGTGTTGTTGTCTATCTGAGCGTTGTTGTCTGTCTGAGCGTTGTTGTCTGTCTGAGCGTTGTTGTCTGTCTGGGCGCTGTTGTCTGTCTGCGTTGTTGTCTGTCTGGGCGCTGTTGTCTGTCTGAGCATTGTCGTCTCTCTGAGCGTTGTTGTCTGTCTGAGCATTGTTGTCTGTCTGGGCGCTGTTGTCTGTCTGAGCGTTGTTGTCTATATGAGTGTTGTTGTCTGTCTGAGAGCTGTTGTCTGTCTGGGCGTTGTTGTCTGTCTGGGCATTGTTGTCTGTCTGGGCGTTGTTGTCTGTCTGGGCACTGTTGTCTGTCTGGGCGTTGTTGTCTATCTGAGCGTTGTTGTCTGCCTGAGCTTTGCTGTCTGAGCGTTGTTGTCTATCTGGGCGTTGTTGTCTGTCTGGGCGTTGTTGTCTGTCTGGGCGTTGTTGTCTGTTTGGGCATTGTTGTCTGTCTGAGCGTTATTGTCTGTCTGGGTGTTGTTGTCTGTCTGGGCACTGTTTTCTGTCTGGGCGTTGTTCTATCGTTTTTGGCTAAAAAACGTACCCACTTGAAACTGCCTATTTCTCAGCCCCAGAAACTAGAATATGCATAAAATTAGATTAGGATTAGTCAGATTAGGATGGAAAACATTCTAAAGTTTCCAAAACTGTAAAAATATTGTCTGTGAGTATAACAGAACTGGTATTGCAGGCGAAAACCTGAGGAAAATCCAATCAGGAAGTGCCACTTATTTTGAAACCCTTCTGTTCCTATGCATGCCTATCCTCCATTTAAAGGGATATCAACCAGATTCCTTTTTCTATGGCTTCCCTAAGGTGTCAACAGTCTTTAGACATAGTTTCAGGCTTTTATTTTGAAAAATGAGCGTGAAAGATCACATTGCGTAAGTGGATCGGTGGGGGCTCTCAGTGAGTTTTGCGCTACAGAGTAAAGCGGCCATTGTTCCACCCGGTGTTATTGAAAAACCTACACACTCGGTTGATATATTATCAAAAATATATTTTAAAAACAACCTGAGGAATGATTATAAAAAACGTTTGACAACGTTTGACATGATCTGTGGACATTATGGAGACTATTTGGAATTTCCGTCTGCGTTGTCTTGACCGTTCTTTCCTGTGGATTTCTGAACATAACGCAACAAACAAACGGAGGTATTTGGGTATAAAAATGATCTTTATGGAACAAAAGGAACATTTGTTGTGTAACTGGGAGTCTCGTGAGTGAAAACATCCGAAGATCATCAAAGGTAAACGGTAAATTTGATTGCTTTTCTGATTTTCGTGACCAAACTTCCTGATGCTAAGTGTACATAATGCTATGCTAGGCTATCGATAAACTTACACAAACGCTTGGATTGCTTTCGCTGTAAAGCATCGTTTCAAAATCTGAGACGACAGGTGGATTAACCTCTAGCGTCGAGCAATCCCGTATGCGGGAGTGTAATCATAGCCTCAAGCTCATTACCATAACGCAACGTTTCCTATTCATGAAAATCGCAAATGAAATGAAATAAATATATTGAAACACAGGCTTAGCCTTTTGTTAACAACACTGTCATCTCAGATTTTCAAAATATGCTTTAACCAAAGCTACACAAGCATTTGAGTAAGAGTATTGATAGCCTAGCATAGCATTAAGCCTAGCATTCAGCAGGCAACATTTTCACAAAAACAAGAAAAGCATTTAAATGAAATCATTTACCTTTGAAGAACTTCGGATGTTTTCAATGACGAGACTCTCAGTTAGATAGCAAATGTTCATTTTTTCCAAAAATATTATTTGTGTAAGAGAAATAGCTCCGTTTTGTTCATCATGTTTGGCTAAGAAAAAAAAACGAAAATGCAGTCAACACAACGCCAAACTTTTTTCCAAATTAGCTCCATAATATCGACAGAAACATGGCAAACGTTGTTTAGAATCAATCCTCAAGGTGTTTTTCACAATTCTATTACATGAAAAATCATTCCTGGCAGTCGGTTTCTCATCAAAGGCAAACGGAAAAATACTGCAGCTGGAGATTACGCAATAATTGCGACGGAGGACACCAAGCGACCACCTGGTAGATGTAGTCTCTTATGGTCAATCTTCCAATGATATGCCTACAAATATGTCACAATGCTGCATACACCTTGGGGAAAACGTGGAAAACGTAAGCTGACTCCTAGCTCCTCCACAGCCATATAAGGAGTCATTGGCATGCAGGGCTTTCAAAAAATGGGGCACTTCCTGGTTGGATTTTTATCTGGGTTTCGCCTGTAACATCAGTTCTGTGGCACTCACAGACAATATCTTTGCAGTTTTGGAAACGTCAGAGTGTTTTCTTTCCAAAGCTGTCAATTATATGCATAGTCTAACATCTTTTCGTGACAAAATATATTGTTTAAGGTTTGGGATAGGGTTAAAACGAAAACCAAAAAAATGACCGTCTACTACTGGAATTGAACACACATAACCTTTGGATTCACAGTCATGGCATTATGCCAATCTGCCACCCCTGTCCACAATGCCATCGCAAACCCCAAGCCTAACTTGGGGAAACCACTCACCCAGAGGCGGCGCTCCTAGTGGCCGGAGACTTTATTGCAGGGAAACTTAAATCAGTTCTACCAATTCTCTATCAACATGTTAAATGTGCAACCAGAGGGAAATAAATTCTAGATCACCAGTACTCCACACACAGAGACGCGTACAAAGCTCTCCCTCGTCCTCCATTTGGTAAATCCGACCACAACTCTATCCTCCTGATTCCTGCTTACAAGCAAAAATTAAAGCAGGAAGCACCAGTGACTCGGTCTATAAAAAAGTGGTCAGATGAAGCAGATGCTAAACTACAGGACTGTTTTGTTATCACAGACTGGAACATGTTCCGGGATTCTTTCGATGACATTGAGGAATACACCACATCAGTCACTGGCTTTATCAATAAGTGCATTGAGGACGTCGTCCCCACAGTGACTGTACGTACATACCCTAACCAGAAGCCATGGATTACAGGCAACATTCACACTGAGCTAAAGGGTAGAACTGCCGCTTTCAAGGTGCGGGATTCTAACCCGGAAGCTTACAAGAAATCCCGCCATGCCCTGCGACAAACCATCAAACAGGCAAAGCGTCAATACAGGGCTAAGATTGAATCATACTACACCGGTTCCGACGCTCGTCGGATGTGGCAGGGCTTGCAAACTATTACAGACTACGAAGGGAAGCACAGCCGCGAGCTGCCCAGTGACACAAGCCTACCAGATGAGCTAAATCACTTCTATGCTCGCTTCGAGGCAAGCAACACTGAGGCATGCATGAGAACATCAGCTGTTCCGGACGAATGTGTGATCACGCTCTCCGTAGCTGACGTGAGTAAGACCTTACAACAGGTCAACATACTCAAGGCTGCGGGGCCAGACGGATTACCAGGACGTGTGCTCTGGGCATGTGCTGACCAACTGGCAGGTGTCTTCACTGACATTTTCAACATGTCCCTGATTAAGTCTGTAATACCAACATGTTTCAAGCAGACCACCATAGTCCCTGTGCCCAAGAACACAAAGGCAACCTGCCTAAATGACTACAGACCCGTAGCACTCACGTCCGTAGCCATGAAGTGCTTTGAAAAGCTGGTAATGGCTCACATCAGCATCATTATCCCAGAAACCCTAGACCCACTCCAATTTGCATACCGCCAAAACAGATCCACAGATGATGCAATCTCTATTGCACTCCGCACTGCCCTTTCCCACCTGGACAAAGGAACACCTATGTGAGAATGCTATTCATTGACTACAGCTCAGCGTTCAACACCATAGTACCCTCAAAGCTCATCACTAAGCTAAAGAACCTGGGACTAAGCACTTCCCTCTGCAACTGGATCCTGGACTTCCTGACGGGCCGCCCCCAGGTGGTGAGGGTAGGTAGCAACACATCTGCCACGCCGATCCTCAACACTGGAGCTCCCCAGGGGTGCGTGCTCAGTTCCCTCCTGTACTCCCTGTTCACCCACGACTGCATGGCCAGACACGACTCCAACACCATCATTAAGTTTGCAGCCTACACAACAGTGGTAGGCCTGATCACCGATAACGACGAGACAGCCTATAGGGAGGAGGTCAGAAACCTAGCCGGGTGGTGCCAGAATAACAACCTATCCCTCAACTTAACCAAGACTAAGGAGATGATTGTGGACTACAGGAAAAGGAGCACCGAGCACGTCCCCATTCTCATCGATGGGGCTGTTGTGGAGCAGGTTGAGAGATTCAAGTTCCTTGATGTCCACATCACCAGCAAACTAGAATGGTCCAAACACACCAAGACAGTCGTGAAGAGGGCACGACAAAGCCTATTCCCCCTCAGGAAACTAACAAGATTTGGCATGGGTCCTGAGATCCTCAAAAGGTTCTACAGCTGCAACATCACTGCCTGGTATGGCAATTGCTCGGCCTCCGACCGCAAGGCACTTCAGAGGGTAGTGCGTACGGCCCAGTACATCACTGGGGCAAAGCTGCCTGCCATCCAGGACCTTTACACCAGGCGGTGTCAGAGGAAGGCCCTAAAAATTGTCAAAGACCCTGGCCACCCCAGTCATAGACTGTTCTCTCTACTACCGAATGGCAAGCGGTACCGGAGTGCCAAGTCTAGGACAAAAAGGCTTCTCAACAGTTTTTACCCCCAAGCCATAAGACTCCTGAAGAGGTAACCAAATGGTTACCCGGACTATTTGCATTGTGTGCCCCCCTCCCCCAACCCCTCTTTTACACTGCTGCTACTCTCTGTTTATCTTATATGCATAGTCACTTTAACTATACATTCATGTACATACTACCTCAATTGGCCCGACTAACCGGTGTCTGTATATAGCCTTGCTACTCTTATTTTCAAATGTCTTTTTACTGTTGTTTTATTTCTTTACTTACCTACACACACACACACACACACACATACCTTTTCTTCGCACTATTGGTTAGAGCCTGTATGTAAGAATTCACTGTTGTATTCGGCGCACGTGACAAATAAGCTTTGATTTGATTTGATTTGATTTAACTGACAGTAATAGCGTTCACTATTGCCCCTAGTGGCCGGTTTTGAGGGCATTTCCTGACGTCCTCAGGACATGGACAGACGTGCATGCACAGACACATACACACGCACGCTCGTTCTTATACACACATACACACACATGCACTCATGCACACACACAGACCCATAAGCTCCTATGCTGGATTCGGTCCCTGCAAGGTGGTGGCATCAGCAGAGCTTGTGTGTGTGAGTGTCTTTCCAGATGTGTGTGTGTGTTCTTGTGTCTGCATTTGGGTTGCCCGTGTCTTTGCCTGCACAGGAAGGAAGGACCCCCATGGTGCTGTATGTGTTGTTGACCAGGTGACCGCTGTGACAGAGGACTTATCAGAGCTGATCCACACCGCCCAGAGAGAGAGGGAGCGGGAGTCGGAGAGAAGAAGGAGAGAGAAGGGTAAGAGAAAAGGGGATGGATTGAGGAAGAAAGGCTAGAAAGCGGAGAAGATGGAGAAAAAGGGGGGAAAGCACAGGGGAAAAGAACGATTGAGAGGTGAAATTAGAAGGTAGAAGATGAAAGGAAGGGAGAGTGAAGGGGAGTGTTCAGAGAAAGAGAGAGAGACATAGAGAGTGTCAGAGAGCACTATGGTGGGTGGGTAACGTTGTTGACTTCAACAGCCCAGACAGCTGGCTGAAGTGGCCTGACCACCTTGCACAGAACAGGTCTCACACACTCACTTCAACACTGACGGGCACTCTCAAAATCAAATCAAATGTTATGGGTCGCATACACATATTTAGCAATGTTATTGCGGGTGTAGCGAAATACTTGTTTCTAGCTCCAACAGTGCAGTAGTATCTAACAATTCACAACAATACACACAAATCTAAAACTAAAAGAATGGAAATTAAGAAATATATAAATATTAGGACAAGGAATGTCAGAGTGGCATTGACTAGAATACAGTAGAATACAGTATATACATATGAAATGTGCAAAACAGTAAGCAAACATCATTAAAGTGACCAGTGTTCCATTATTAAAGTGACCAGTGAGTCCATGTCTATGTACATAGGGCAGCAGCCTCTAAGGTGCGTGGTTGAGTAACCAGGTGGTAGTCAGCTAGTGACAGTGACTTAGTTCAGGGCAGGGTACTGGGTGGAGGCTGGCTAATGATGGCTATTTAACAGTCTGATTACCTTGAGACAGAAGCTGTTTTTTAGTCTCTTTTGCCAGCTTTGATGCACCTGTACTGACCTCGCCTTCTGGATGATTGCGGAGTGAAAAGGCTGTGGCTCGGATGGTTGATGTCTTTGATGATCTTTTTGGCCTTCCTTTGCACCATTGAGAGCATCCTGCCAGGCTGTATCACCACCTGGTACGGCAACTGCACCGCCCGCAACTGCAGGTCTCTCAAAGCGTGGTGCGCTCTGCCCAACGCATCACCGGGGGCAAACTTCCTGCCCTCCAGGACACCTACAGTACCCGATGTGGGCCCTCAGCTTCCTGTAGGCTGTCTCGTCATTGTTGGTAATCAGGTCTACTACTGTTGTGTCGTCTGCAAAGTTTTATTGAAGATCAGCGTAAGGGAGGTGTTGTTTCCTACCTTCACCACCTGGGGGCGGCCCATCAGGAAGTCCAGGACCCAGTTGCACAGGGCGGGGTAGTCAAGTAGTCAATGTGCGTGTGTTGGTCCTTTTTAATGGCAATGTGCCCATTCTGCATTCAAATAAATTATTCAAACATGCATGAAAGTGTCTCTGTGCCATTATGTCTTATCAAGGTTTGTGTAATAGAATGAACTAGAACAATGGCAGGCGGGCACCGGGCGGGGTTCTGAAAGATGGTCCCTGTCGTTCGGATAAATAACCTCACACCTCACTGCCCTCAGAGAGAAACAAGTTTGGCTAGGCATGAATGAGTCAGAGTTTGTTTGGAGAAGCCTCTGCTTTTGTGTCGAGCAATTAAAAGTGCAAACAATTCCTTCTCCAACTCTCCTCTGTCTCTATGAATATGGTTAGCAGGGGTACTGATACAGCTCCACAACTCCCCTGATGCATGGAGATTAGGAATGGAAATGGGATGCTTTGGTGAATTAAGAGTAAGTAAAACAAAGACGCTGTGAGCTTTTCAATGCACACGGTCATCTTTCACTTTTCTCTAGATAGGTTTATCCCATAACTGACCAGATATTGTTTTCTATCTGGCTCAGTCAGGGACGTGCCCTGTCACATTTGATGAGGGGCTCTGTGCTGAGAGCATGACCAGGGCCGAGATGACCAGGGCCGCAGGGCCTCCACACAGACCTCCCCTGCATCACCCTATTAGAATAACCCCCTCAACCTTACACACACGCACATACACACACACACACACACACACACACACACACACACACACACACACACACACACACACACACACACACACACACACACACACACACACACACATAAACAGACCCAGTTGGATAGACATGGTCAATGCAAATTGGTCTCCTCAGAGAAAAGCAGGCTTCTCCCTCTGGCCACAGTGCCCAATCTCTCCAACCCACCCTCATGAGCCATGTCACAGAGAATCAGCCGCTCGCCCTGACACACACACACACATATACCCACACACAGCATTGTCACCCCTGACCCCCCTCATCATTAGCATGTCAGGCTGCCACTGTTTGTTTGGGTTTTAATGGACCATTTAAATGCAGAATATTCACATTAGACAGGGCCATCCACAGGGGAAGGAGGGATGAATTTGCTTTGGGTACATTATCCTACAGGAAGTCATAATTATTATAATCAGACGCTACGCATCACAACTGGCTTTATTTGCCTCTCTGTCTCTCCCTGTATCGTGAAAGGTTTTCCTACAATTGTAGAGCATTTATTTGTGTATTACTCTGAAGTGTGTACAAAACATTAAGAACACCTGCTCTTTCCATGACACAGACTGACCAGCTGAATCCAGGTGGAAGCTATGATCCCTTATTGATTTCCCTTGTTAAATCCACTTCAATCCGTGTAGATGAAGTGGAGTTAAATTAAAGAGGATTTTTAAGCCTTGTGGCAATTGAGACATGGCTTGTGTATGTGCCACACAGATGGTGAATATGCAAGACAACTCAATATTAGGAAGGTTCATGATGAAAAGTTCAGGGTTCATGATGAAAAAGCGCTAACCTGTGCATCTCTCTAGCCCCATTGAGTTCTCTCTCTTCATACTTGGGATTAATCTGATTGAAATGAAAGAGACTTTAGCAAGAAAGCCGGCCACAGTACCAGCCTACGCTCAAGGCTGATTATTATAATGCTTTACTTAGAGAGAGTGTGTGTGTGTGTGTGTGTGTGTGTGTGTGTGTGTGTGTGTGTGTGTGTGTGTGTGTGTGTGTGTGTGTGTGTGTGTGTGTGTGTGTGTGTGTGTGCCTGTGTGCCTGTGTGCCTGTGTGCCTGTGCGTGAATGTGTGTGGACGAGTTTAACTATACTTGTGGGGACCAGAAGTTACCACAAGAATAGTAAACTAACAAAAATGTGTGAGTGTGTATACGTGGATACGTAACATGCGTGTGGTGTGTCTAAGTGTGTGTGTGCTCTGGACTCTCCAGGGAACAGTGGTGGGGAGTTGGGCCAGAGAGAGGCAGCTATCCCAGCGGGAGGCTCCAGATGTAGGGCTACTGAGCTGACTGCACTGGGCCCCTCTGGGCTTGTGTGTGCCAACCACAGCCTCCCACCACAGCAGTGTGTGTGTGTGTGTGTGTGTGTGTGTGTGTGTGTGTGTGTGTGTGTGTGTGTGTGTGTGTGTGTGTGTACGAGTGTGTGAGAACAGAGTCAGGGTGGATGAGATATGCAGGTCTGTCCGTCTTTCTGACTGCCTAAGTATATCTTATCACCTAGGGCAGGTCTATGAAGTCACAGCCATATAAATATATATACATTATACAACTACATTTGCATACATACACATATCTACCGTTCTCTCTATCTGTGTCGTGTGTATATTTGTCTTAAACACACACAAACACAGACACACACTCACACAAACACAGACATGTGTGCACGACGTGCACACACACGTGTGTGGCCATGTGGGTGCTATGTAGCATGGTCCTGCATTGGCCTGAAGCACTTTTTCCCCTGAATCTTATCATCTGTTATCTGTTCCTCAGACCATCCCTCTGAACACTGGGAAGTCCACTGGGGCTTATCACTGAGCTACCACACCACACTGCTCTGCTCAACCAGCCCCTGGTCACACTGCGTGTGGGAGTGTGTGTGTGTGTGTGGTGTGTGTGTGTGTGTGTGTGTGTGTGTGTGTGTGTGTGTGTGTGTGTGTGTGTGTGTGTGTGTGTGTGTGTGTGTGTGTGTGTGTGTGTGTGTGTGTGTGTGTGTGTGTGTGTGTGTGTGTGTGTGCATGTGTGTTTGTCTGTGTGTGAGTGTGTGCCTGAGTGTCTGTTTGGTCACTGCTAATTTAAGTCATTCAGTGTGCTCCATTGAGCACACTGCTCCAACATCCATCTTCCAAGCACTTTTCTCTGTCTCTGTCTCTGTCTCTGTCTCTGTCACTCACTCACTCACTCACTCACTCACTCACTCACTCACTCACTCACTCACTCACTCACTCACTCACTCACTCACTCACTCACACACACTCACTCACTCACACACACACACACACACACACACACACACACACACACACACACACACACACACACACACACACACACACACACACACACTCACATTGCCCCAAACACTCGCCTGCTCGTGCCCGGGGCGATATGGCAAAGACACATCCATTTACATAATGTCATATTTTATTTAATTAGGCATTCTAAATGCAATCAAAAGTGATGAAGTTTCTCGCCTGGCTAGCTGATTGGCAACATGATACCGCTCCGACCTGAAATAAGCTGCTCTGCATTTCAATGACGACATATTGAATTCTCTACCGCTACTTTCACTCTACTCCCCTTTATGAGTACTGATGAGCTTTAACCTTAGAATTCATAGAGGCCTCAAACTCTCGTAGAGACTAATACAATGTTTCTCAACTACGGTCACAGGGATGCACCAGGTAGCACATTTGAAGGAAAATCGAAAAAAGTGTAAGTAAATTTGTATTTTACAAATAGTGTAAGATGCATGTGGGTCAGTGTGTGTCACATGGTTTATTTTGGGCGGTTGGTTAGCGTGACGACGCAGGTGCTGTGTGTTTCTGAAAATCAGGAAGTAGACCAGTCCTCCTGGACCACCCTACTCAGCCAAGTGGCACACACAGACAAACAAACTCATACTCACACATGCACATGCACATGCACACACACACACACACACAAACACGCACGCATGCACACACGCACATGCACACACACACACACACACACACACACACACACACACACACACACACACAGTACCATATTGAGTGAAACCTGTGCCCCCAGTGAGGTGAGGGGTTGGTTGAGAGGAGAGCAGGCCACGTCTCCCTGAGCAGGAAGGAAGGAAACAGGGCCCAATGCCTCCACTAATCCAACAGAGAAAGTACATACACACTCCCTCTCTCAAACAGTTGCCCCACTCACACATGCACATGCACACACACACACGCGCGCACGCACGCACACACACACACACACACGTACGCACGCACGCACACACACACACACACACACACACCCCAGTAAAGACAAATAAACAGTCACTCCATTGGCAGGTAGTGCATGGTTTAGCAGGGGGAAAGTCTTTTAAGAGGCTGCTGAAAGGAGCTCAATATGGAATACAGCGTTTGAGGTAGAATAAATCCCTCTTTGTGCCTCTCAGTTCCCCAGCCTTTAGAATAGCACCACTGTAAGGTGGGACTCAGGGGATGAAAAAGAAAAGAAAAGAAATGTAAAAATAAAAAAAAATACCACCACTGTCATGGCGACTTCATTATCCAAACAGACTAGGCTGAGTGAAGTTATGCAAGGCAAAGAATAACAATGAAACTCGCGCTGTAGATTTCTGTGGTCGAAGTCGAAGGAATTGCCTACAATACGGTGTCATTCAGACCAATTGGGAAAAAAAGAGAAAGGCTGAAGAGAAACATATGTGTATAATGTTTTCCAATTCATTACCAATGAATTATCACCCTTTTCAACACTGTTATAACCAAGTCATTTCAAATGTTATGCCCATGTCAAGGCCACACTCCAACAATGGGAAAGACAGTCATTGTAAACCTCAATGGATCCACACATTCCATAGAGTACTACATGGCCGTCCACTACATCACTAATGAAAAATGGGAATGTTTGATATGGATACATCATTTTCCCTCAGTGTCAGTGAAACCTTACGCACTGAGGCCATTTTGTCCACAAGATAGGGAGACTTGAGAGAGGGCAATGAACCACGCTATTGTCTCTATTGTCTATGGGTCTCTCATTATCAGGGTGAACTGGGTCCATTCTTCCTTATCATTGTGCCAGGGCAGACCATGGCCTCTCTAGGTAGTTGCGGTCGACATACAGTACACACAGAGATAACGTCTCTCTTCCCTCTGACTTCCACGAATCAGCCTTATCAGTGAGTGAGCGACGTCTGACCCCGAACAGTCCCCCACGGCACTAAGGAGTGCCAGAGTACACACATACACACCCTCCTCTCAGCACAGCCGACCCCAATGACCCCAGAGATAACCCCTCCCACCAGTGGTGTTAGGGGCGGTTCCCAGTCCTCTGGAAGTTACAGCAGGCTGTTGCTGTTATGTTGAGGTAAGAGGTAGAGCTTTGTCATTGTTCAGCTGCAGATTCACTGTCTCAATGCCATTTTTCAACGTATGAACGAATGAACGTAGAGACAGAAGGACGGATGGACCGATGAATGAATGAACGGATGGATGAACAGCGACAGAGCTGCTCTCAGAGCTGCTCTGTATTTTCACTCCAATGTGAGAAAGGAGGACGGAGACAGTTTAAGGGAAATGTAATCAAAGGACAAATGAGTGTGCCTCTGAAGAAGGCATTGTGCAGTTACCTCAGCAGCACTTGTATCTGTCTTTCTCTCTCTCTATCTCTCTCTCTCTTTCACTGGACAGATAAGGGAGAAGGAGAGAGAGTGCTTACAGAACTTACACCCAGACAGAGCTCAGAGCAGATCAGGAGAAATCCCTTGCTTCAATTAGGCATTCTCTTCCTTTCTCTCCTTTTTTCTCTCCTTCCCTTTTTTCCCCGACACCTGATTAGAAATGTATTGTGGAGCGCTCTGGCAAAAGAGAAGGAGGCAAGCAAAGGAGAGCGAGAAAAGGATAAAGATAATCTACAGGCTTAGGATGTACATCATTGAGTCAAACCAGGCCAGAAATGAATGCAGAGAATGGAGAGGAAAGATGAATCCTTTTCCGACTTAGCTCAGCCGCTAACAGTGGTGGTTGAATATAGCAGAGAGACATCTGAAGGGTTCGATCATAATTTTCCTCCAATTTGAACCCAAAATGTGTAGTGTCCAAGAGTACTTGTGATGGTTGCCATCATACCAAAATACAGAGGATATCTGCACACAGTTTAATCGGAGAGTTTAAACGCTTCAGCGGTTCATGTCGTCTTTGTCGCACACACAGTCTGTCCTATTGTTGGCTACGGTGTCAGGATGCTGGTCAGGGTGAGGGTAGGGGTGGAGGGGTGTCTGGTCGGGGAGAATTGATTCAGTCTTGGGCTGAGACAGGGGTGGAAGGTCGTTGCCTTGACAGTGACCCACAGCAGAGGCGCTGTGTGGTCCCAGGACGAACAGTGTCTCATTAGGCCTTGAAGAGCAGGAGAGCAGCCAGACAGGGTCACACTGGGGGACAGGGATCGATCAGGGACATCTCACACACACACATTATAACACAAACACATACGTTACACATACAAGAAAACACACAAACACACACACACATACAGAAATTAAAGCAAACACACACACACACAGTCACATACAGTCACACGAAAAGGCTCACAAAGACACACACAGTAAGATACATGCAAACACACACACACAGACATCTAAATTAGGGCTGTAAATTGGGGGAAGAGGAGAGGCACATGAGGGGGTCCGAGCTGGAGTGGAAGAGTCAAGGTGATCAATACTCTTCGAGATTGTCTCCCATTTCTCTCCACTCAATTGTCATGCTCCCTCCGAGCAATTAAATGAGTTCCCCTCCCCTCCTCTCCTCCCTCCACCAACGCACAGGGCTTATACAGCAGTCATTACCTTTAGTTTTTCGCATTGCCTTCACATCCACACTGTGACAGACCGCGCCACACTGCATGCTAAAACCTTCAGAAGACAGCACAGGAATAACTGGCAGCTGAAGTGCTTCCATTTTCTGTAAAGATACTCATTTTCCAATGTGGCTGACACACCTACTTATAGGTAGGCTTTGATCAATTGTCTGAGCAGTTACACACGTCTCAATTTGCCACCGCTAAACAGCTTGATGAATGGAAAGTGAGAAACGCATTGGCTCTGTGGGATAAAGGCATTGGCTAAGACGCTCTCCTTTAGAGTTTGTGTCTGCCCATCGTGGGTGCATGCGTGCACGCATTTGTCGGTGTGTGTGTATGCCCTTGTTTGAGCTTGCACCTGCGTGTACATGTGTCTTTGTTGATGTCTGGAACAGACGTCACGCTGTGGCCAAGCTGTGTGCAGTCTAAGAGTGACCTCGCTGTGTCTAACTGGAGATAGCCCAACCCTCGCGCGCATGTGTACGTGTGTGTGTTTGTGTGCACGTGCATGTGTGTTTGTGTGTGTTTGTGTACATGAACACACAGCGGGTGGCTATAAACAGACGCGAACAGACGCCAGGGCAAGCTGTACACTGGAGGTCAGAGACAGCATAGTGCTACCCAGGACGATAGTGACAGATAATGGTACAAGGTGCTATTAAAGAGGGGATACAGGAATTGAATTACTCATTGAACTCTATTAGAGTGACATAGATAGAAAAAGAAAAATTGAGAAAAAAAAGGAAAATGTAAAAATGTATGGTTCTTCTTCAGAGTATAAGTATATATTATTTATTATAATGAGCTGAAAAACAATGGAATTGTTTTTTCCTGTGTTTGGACAGGGGAAGAGAGGAACCAATGGTCCCTAGTTCCAATCCCAACTCTGACAGAAATAACATTTTTAACAACCAGTATAATCTCCAAAACTTCCTTTTTTTCACATTGGTGAATTTAAGATCCCCTAAATTAATAGAATGATTATTGTAGCATAATTCTAACATAAAGTGCCTTCAGAAAGTATTCAGACCGCTTGACTTTTTCCACATTTTGTTCGGTTAGAGCCTTATTTTAAAATAAAAAAACTGAAATATAACATTTCCATAAGTATTCAGACCCTTTACTCACTACTTTGTTGAAGCACCTTTGGCAGCAATTACAGCCTCAAGTCTTCTTGGGTAAGACGCTACAAGCTTGACACACCTGTATTTGGGGAGTTTCTCACATTCTTCTCTGCAGATCCCCCCCAAGCTCTGTCAGGTTGGATGTGGAGTGTCGCTAAACTGCTATTTTCTGACTAGTCTCTCAGTCCCTGCCGCTGAAAAACATCTCCACAGCATGATTCTGCCACCACCATGCTTCACTGTAGGGATGGTGCCAGGTGTCCTCCAGACGTGACGCTTGGCATTCAGGCCAAAAAGTTCAATCTTGCTTTCATCAGACCAGAGAATCTTGTTTCTCATGGTCTGAGAGTCTTTAGGTGCCTTTTGGAAAACTCCAAGCTGGCAGTCATGTGCTTTTTACTGAGGAGTGGCTTCAGACTGGCCACTCTTCCCTAAAGGCGTGATTTTTGGAGTTCTGCAGAGATGTTTGTCCTTCTGGAAGGTTCTCCCATCTCCACAGAGGAACACTAGAGCTCTGTCAAAGTGACAATTGGGTTCTTGGTCACCTTCCTGACCCTTTTCCCCCAATTGCTCAGTTTGGCCGGGAGGCCAGCTCTAGGAAGAGTCTTGGTGGTTCCAAACCTATTCCATTTAAGAATGATGGAGGCCACCGTGTTCTTGGGGACTTTCAATGTTGAAGAAATGTTTTGGTATCCTTCTCCAGATCTATGCCTCGACATAATCCTGTCCCGAACCTCTACGGACAATGTACTGTCAACTGTGTGACCTTATATAGACAGGTGTGTGCTTTTCCAAATAATTTCCAATCATTTGAATTTACCACAGGTGGACTCCAATCAAGTTGTGAAAACATCTCAAGGATGATCAAGGAAAACAGGATGCACCTGAGCTCAATTACGAGTCTCATAGCAAAGGGTCTGGATACATATTTAAATAAGGTATTTATGTTTTTTTGGTTTTTAATAAGTTTGCAAACATTTCTAAAAACCTATTCTCCTTTTGTAATTGTGTAGATTGCTGAGGAAATTGTTTTATTTAATCCATTTTAGAATAAGGCTGTAACGTAACAAAATGTGGAAAAAGTCAAGGGGTCTGAATACTTTCTGATGGCACTGTATAGAAGGCTGGTTTATTACTGTACCTTACTCTCGTTACATTGTTTATGCAATTGGTATCTTAAATGATCAGTTATCTGTTGCGGTTTCTTGTGGACTGCACATTTTACCTGACATAATTAAGCAATACGTTCATAGGGGTTGTGGTATATGAGCAAAATACCACAGTTAAGAGCTGTTCTTAGACACAACGCAATGTTCTTGACAGGTTAAGCTATATCTTAACTGGCTTCCTAGGCACATCATGCTGAAATTAAAATAAATGTATATGAATTCCGACAACATGGTCATGTGATATTTAAAAGATGACACACAACTGTTTTTCTCCATCATGTTTTGATTGATGTAAGTTCTAGGTTCTAGGTATTAGTTCTAAAATGCATGACGTAGTAGCTCAAATGCCACTTACAGACAGCGGTGCAGGGATTTGGGCACCTGCAGACAATGTGTAGAGGTCGGGCAATTCACAGAGGCCAGAGGAAGGGTTGAGGCCTTCACTGAGGCCGGTGCAAGGGTGGGGGCACTCACAGAGGCTTTAGACAATTTGGCTGGGCTACAGACACCATGTGTCTGTAAAAAAATGTATAGTTACATTAAGGTTATTAAAAGTTATATTGTTATAAAAGCAGATCAATAAGAACCAACGTTTTGGCAGGTTAGCCTGTATTTTATTTACCTGAGCAAGCTTCTTTGCCAATTTAAGGTTTGGTCTTGCTGCAGACACATGAGAGCCGCCAAAGCCTTACTGAACTGCAAATGAAAAGAAGAAGAAACCAAGTCACCTCTCAAAAGGATTATCTGAATCAGTGTTCTATCATGGCAGCAGAGCCATAGTAGTTGAGGAAAAATGATATATTTTTTATATTTACCACTGACAGCAAGTTCAATGCAGTCTTCAATGGAGGAGTCTGAACAGCAGCCACAGACGCAGGTGCTGGAGAAGCTGTAGGCGCTGGAGAAGCTTTGGGCACTGGAGAAGTTTTGGGCAATGGAAAAGATTTGGGTGCTGGAGAAGCTTTGGGCGCTGGAGAAGATTTGGGCGCTGGAGAAGCTTTGGGCGCTGGAGAAGCTTTGGGCGCTGGAGAAGATTTGGGCGCTGGAGAAGCTTTGGGCGCTGGAGAAGATTTGGGCGCTGGAGAAGATTTGGGCGCTGGAGAAGCTGTAGGCGCTGGAGAAGATTTGGGCGCTGGAGAAGATTTGGGCGCTGGAGAAGATTTGGGCACTGGAGAAGCTGTAGGCGCTGGAGAAGCTGTGGGCGCTGGAAAAGCTGTGGGCACTGGAGAAGCTGTAGGCACTGGAGAAGCTGTGGGCACTGGAGAAGCTGTGGGCACTGGAGAAGCTGTGGGCACTGGAGAAACTGTAGCTGCTGGTGAAGGTGTGGGCGCTGGAGAAGCTGTGGGCGCTGGAGAAGCTGTAGGTTCTGGAGAAGGTGTGGGCGCTGGAGAAGCTGTAGGTACTGGAAAAGCTGTAGGTGCTGGAGAAGCTGTAGGCGCTGGAGAAGGTGTGGGCACTGGAGAAGCTGTAGGCACTGGAGAAGCTGTAGGTGCTGGAGAAGGTGTGGGCACTGGAGAAGCTGTGGGCGCTGGAGAAGCTGTGGGCACTGGAGAAGCTGTAGGTGCTGGAGAAGCTGTAGGCGCTGGAGAAGGTGTGGGCGCTGGAGAAGCTGTAGGCACTGGAGAAGCTGTAGGTGCTGGAGAAGGTGTGGGCGCTGGAGAAGCTGTAGGTGCTGGAGAAGGTGTGGGCACTGGAGAAGCTGTAGGTGCTGGAGAAGGTGTGGGCGCTGGAGAAGCTGTAGGCGCTGGAGAAGCTGTAGGTGCTGGAGAAGGTGTGGGCGCTGGAGAAGGTGTGGGCGCTGGAGAAGGTGTGGGCGCTGGAGAAGCTGTAGGCGCTGGAGAAGCTGTGGGCACTGGAGAAGCTTTAGGCGCTGGAGAAGCTGGCCCAGCAGGTCCACTGGTAGAGACCTGTTTCAAATATAGGGGGTAAAATACAGAGACAACATTAGGGCATCTAATTTCAGCAAATCAGAAAAGAGAATACATGTTGTTTATTTGAGGCTGATATCCACAGACATATCCACTGATATCCACAGACACATCTCTGAGGCCCCGCGAGCAAAGTTATCCACAGACCTGCATTGGACAATTCTCTATCTGTAACAATACATAATGAAGACTGTGTTAGAAAATCCCCTGCTGGTGACCCTCTCACAGCGCTCTCAAGCAGCTCACTCCACTACCCATCCCCCACACCCGAAACTGAGAGTCAAGGGGTGATGAACTCTATCTCTCTCTGGAACTTTTCTTAACCTGTTCTGATTGGTTGACAAGATCCCAGCTTAGGACTTTGACCCCATGTATTATCTCTTTGTTACAATATGCAATGACAATTTGATGGCCAAATATTATAATAAAGTTGCTGTTCATTAGTGGTTATATCCTACATTTAATGACAGCTATTTCTACCCACACAGTGTGATTTCTAGATGAACACAAAGTTCAAATGTCATAGGCCTTTTGCACGTCTTGCCATTATCTCTCATCGTAATACATACCTTCTGAAAGAGGTCATAACACCTCTTCCGCCTCGGAGCTGGCCTGTTTCCCGCATCGGCAGGCCAAACGCCTGTGGTGGCAAATGCCTGCAAGTGGGACATACACTCCATTATGGGGCTTATGCGCATTTTTAGATATCTGAAACCAACAGGATAATTGTGTCACACTACCTCAAGAACAATTAGCAGTACAGAGCAAACCTAACTAACTAGGTTAATTTAGTTAGCCTACAAGAATATATGGTATTAAACAGACTTTTTGGGATACGAAGAAGGATTTTATCTAACAAAACAACACTACATGTTATAGCTGGGACCCTTTGGATGACAAATCAGAGGAAGATCTTCAAAAAGTAGGTGAATATTTCATCGCTATTTGTGAATTTATGAAACCTGTGCCGGTGGAATAATATTTTGATGTGGGGCGCCGTCCTCAAACAATTGCATGGCAAAGCTTTCGCTGTAATGGTTACTGTAAATTGGACAGTGCAGTTAGATTAACAAGAAGCTATCAACTGACATAAGACACTTGTATGTACCTAAATGTTTAATATCCATATTTTTTATGATTAGTTTTTTGAATTGTGCGCCTAGCCCAAACAGGATTTAAACAAATAAAAGCTTTGCACACTCTTGGCATTCTCTCAACCAGCTTCATGAGGTAGTCACCTGGAATGCATTTCAATTAACAGGTGTGCCTTGTTAAAAGTGAATTTGTGGAATTTATTTCCTTCTTAATGCATTTGAGCCAATCAGTTGTGTTGTGTCAAGGTCGGGTTTTATACTGAAGTCCATATTATGGCAAGAACAGCTCAAATAAACAAAGAAATTATTAATTTAAGACATGAAGGTAAGTCAATCTGGAATTTTTCAAGAACTTTTAAAGTTTCCTCAAGTGCAGTCTCAAAAATCAAGAGCTATGATAAAACTGGCTCTCATGAGGACCGCTACAGGAAAGAAAGACCAGAGTTACCTCTGCTGCAGAGGATAAGTTCATTAGAGTTACCAGTCTCAGAAATAGCCGCCCAAATAAATGCTTCACAGAGTTCAAGTAACAGACACATCTCAACATCAACTGTTCAGAGGAGACTGCTTGAATCAGACCTTCATGGTCGAATTTCTGCAAAGAAACCACTACTAAAGAACACCAATAATAAGAAGAGACTTGCTTGGGCCAAGAAACACAAACAATGGACATTAGACTGGTGTAAATCAGTCCTTTGGTCTGATGAGTCCAAATTTGAGATTTTTTATTTCCAACCGCTGTGTCTTTGTGAGACGAAGAGTAGGTGAAGGGATGATCGCTGCATGTGTGGTTCCAACCATGAAGCATGGAGGAGAAGGTGTGATGGTGTGGGAGTGCTTTGCTGGTGACACTATCAGTGATTTATTTAGAATTTAATGCAGGCTTAACAAGCATAGCTACCACAGCATTCTGCAGTGATACGCCATCCCATCTGGTTTGCACTTAGTAGGACTATCATTTTTTTTAACAGGACAATGACAAAACACACCTCCAGGCTGTGTAAGGGTTATTTGACCAAGAAGGAGAGTGATAGAGTGCTGCATAAGATGACCTGGCCTCCACAATCACCCGACCTCAACCCAATTTAGATGGTTTGGGATGAGTTGGACTGCAGAGTGAAGGAAAAGCAGCCAACAGGTGCTTAGCATATGTGGGAACTCCTTCCTTGAAGGAGTTCCCTATGTGGGAACTCCTTCAAGACTGTTGGAAAAGCATTCCAGGTGAAGCTGGTTGAGAGAATGCCAACAGTGTGCAACGCTGTCATCAAGACAAAGGGTGGCTATTTTGAAGAATCTAAAATCTAAAATATTTTTTAATTTGTTTAACACTGTTTTGGTAGCTACCTGATTCCATATGTGTTATTTCATAGTTTTGATTTGTCTTCACTATTATTCTACAATGTAAAAAATTGTCAAAATAAAGAAAAACCCTTCAATGAGTAGGTGTGTCCAAACTTTTGACTGGTATTGTAGATAATGTTGTTTATAACAAAGTTCGTTCCCTGTATGTCAAAGTATTATCTAACTTAGCTGGCATAGTAATAGAACTTCCCAGCTAAATAGTCAAAAGGAAATCAGTTGACATTGACTCTGACATCTCCCCCAATTGAAAGTAAATGCTACTGTAATGTTACCAAATTATTTGTGTGACCGTACTGTAAGCTGTTTACATAGATAGCGAACGTTAGCTAGATAGCTAATGGACTTAGCTAGCTAAATAGCATTTACCAAAATGGGCAATAACTTAACCTTGGTAACGTTAGAAGATTGCGTTATATTTTAGACCTATGAAAACAAATGCTTGAGGTACCGTAACTCTACTGTACCATTACCATGCTTGCTAGCTAGCTTCCAGGCAGCTAAGCAGAAACTATTGATAGCCAAAAGTTAGTGGTTGCTATTGCTACTCTTGGAAAACAAATTGGCTCTGGTTAATTTCACTATTGCAGTTTAATCAATGTTTTTAATATTATGTTTTTGAAAAGCTTATAGTCCAGGAGAATGTTGGAGAAGGTTGGCTAGCTAGCTGGTTACAGATCTGTCTCAATCGTGCACTGTTTGGCCATCACTCTTTTTTTTAGATGGTTGGCTGACAACCAATACCATCACACCCCTCCACCTTTCGAATGATGTGTCCTTCTTCCAAATAATGGCTGTGTCCTTCTTCCAAAGAATGAGGAGCTATACATGACTGGCTTTTGAAACATGGACATAAAGATGGTGATTGGACATGGTTGACAGCATAAGCTGAGTAAAATAGCACCATGCTCTACCAACTGAGCTACAGAGGACCACTGAGGACTACAGATTACCAAATAAACAAACACTCTTATCCTTAATGGCGGCTATTCCTCCTGACATTATTGTTGGTGTTTTTAGCTGTGGGTCTCGTTCTCTTGTTGTTGTTGTTCCTGTTGTTCTCTTGAGGTGTTAAAGGTATGTCCTGTTATTTTCCTCAACATAATCTGTCAGTGTTGCCTTGACTGGCAGAGGTGCCAGGGCCTATGATGTCACAAAGCGAGAGGTGCAATGTGGATCTCGAAGTGTGACCGATTCGCCTCCACAGACAAATCGATTAGTGCAGGTTCAGGGTTGAGGCTCAGCGCGCTTTGCATATGGAACCCTTCTCCTTACACAATAGGGGAAGAGGGCTCTGCCAAACAAAGACACACACACACACATACAAACAAACAGCAAATGCACACACACACAAAACAATAGCGGATTCACATAAACTACTAACGGTAGCTGGCCAGTTCAGAGTCCACAGTCAACCAGGCCTTCCCTTCCCTGCTCTCCACTCGCCATCCCCATCCCCCTGTCCCCCCTCCCCATGCCCCGTCTGGCTGAAAGGTCAGTGGGTGTCTGGGAAAGCCGTCTCGGGATCCCCTCCTTATTGAAGGTCACTAGTAGTCAGCCAGCTCTTAAACACAGCCAGGCAGAGGGCCAGAGCTGGAGCTAAAGCCAGGGACAAACACGGACACAGGGCTGGAGCTAGAGCTAGAGCCAGGGACAGACACGGGGCTAGAGCAAGAGTTAGAGACAGGGACAGACACGGGGCTAGAGCTAGAGTTAGGGACAGGGACAGACACGGGGCTAGAGCTAGAGCCAGGGACAGTGACAGACACGGGGCTAGAGCTAGAGTCAGGGACAGGGACAGACACGGGGCTGGAGCTAGAGTTAGGGACAGACACAGGGCTGGAGCTAGAGCCAGGGACAGGGACAGACACAGGGCTGGAGCTAGAGTTAGGGACAGACACAGGGCTGGAGCTAGAGCCAGGGACAGGGACAGGCACAGGGCTGGAGCTAGAGCCAGGGACATGGACAGACACAGGGCTGGAGCTAGAGCCAGGGACAGACACAGACACAGGGCTGGAGCTAGAGTCAGGGACAGGGACAGACACGGGGCTGGAGCTAGAGTTAGGGACAGACACAGGGCTGGTGCTAGAGCCAGGGACAGGGACAGACACAGGGCTGGAGCTAGAGTCAGGGACAGGGACAGGGACATGGCTAGAGCTAGAGCCAGGGACAGACACAGGGCTGGAGCTAGAGCCAGGGACAGGCACAGGGCTGGAGCTAGAGTCGGGGACAGGGACAGACATAGGGCTGGAGCTAGAGCCAGGGACAGGCACAGGGCTGGAGCTAGAGTCAGGGACAGACACAGGGCTGGAGTTAGAGTCAGGGACAGACACAGACACAGGGCTGGAGCTAGAGTTAGGGACAGGGACAGACACAGGGCTGGAGCTAGAGTTAGGGATAGACACAGGGCTGGAGCTAGAGCCAGGGACAGGGATAGACACGGGGCTGGAGCTAGAGTCAGGGACAGGGACAGACACAGGGCTGGAGCTAGAGTCAGGGACAGGGAGAGACACAGGGCTGGAGCTAGAGTCAGGGACAGGGACAGACACAGGGCTGGAGCTAGAGTCAGGGACAGGGACAGACACAGGGCTGGAGCTAGAGTCAGGGACAGGGACAGACACAGGGCTGGAGCTAGAGTCAGGGACAGGGACAGACACAGGGCTGGAGCTAGAGTCAGGGACAGGGACAGACACAGGGCTGGAGCTAGAGTCAGGGACAGGGACAGACACAGGGCTGGAGCTAGAGTCAGGGACAGGGACAGACACAGGGCTGGAGCTAGAGTCAGGGACAGGGACAGACACAGGGCTGGAGCTAGAGTCAGGGACAGGGACAGACATTGGGCAGGAATTATAGGGATGGAGCAAGAGCTGGAACCAGAGACAAGGCACATACAAGGCTAGAGCTTGAGCTGTACACAGTGACATGGGAAGGGCAGAGTCAGGTGACAGGATATGTGTAGGAAGACATGGGCTAGGGGAACAGGCAGGGGCAGGGACAGGGACAGGGTTACAGCCAGACAGGGACAGGTTCACATTGGTTGGGGTGGGGCAAGGAACGTGCCAAGGTCTGGCAGGAGGGATAGATCTAGTTTATAGAAGCTGTTGTTTCTTTATAAGAGGAAGGTCATTTGCATTTTTCTGGACCGTTTTTTTGTCTGGGTTTTGTGCTGGGTTGGAGGGAGGTTAGGGTGTTGCACTGGGGGGGCTTGTTTTTTGGGGTGCAACGATTGGTATGCAGTGGGTGTTGGTTCCTGGCAGCTACCACATTGCACTCCACGTCCCCCCATCGCATCCCCCCCTCGAAGATTTATGCATGTTGGTCAGCTGAGGATTCCAGACTCAGACAGAGAGAAAATCCTGCAGTCCTTTCACATGCAAAACAGGGGTCGGGGTTTGGACAACCCTGTTCCCCTCCCGTCACTCAGTCAGGATCCCACGACTGACACCAACGTGCTCCCTCGTTAGTCAAGTGTGCTATTATAATAATCAACTACTCTACCACTGTACCGCCATCTGTAATCAACTAAATCAAGAACCCTTTATGAGTGCCCAGGAGGGAGAGTGTGTGAGAGAGAGAGAGAGAGAGAGAGAGAGAGAGAGAGAGAGAGAGAGAGAGAGAGAGAGAGAGAGAGAGAGAGAGAGAGAGAGAGAGAGAGAGAGAGAGAGAGAGACGGAGAGAGAGAGAGAGAGAGAGAGAGAGAGAGAGAGAGAGAGAGAGAGAGAGAGAGAGAGAGAGAGAGAGAGAGAGAGAGAGAGAGAGAGAGAGAGAGAGAGAGAGAGAGAGAGAGAGAGAGAGAGAGAGAGAGAGAGAGAGAGAGAGAGAGAGAGAGAGAGAGAGAGAGAGAGAGAGAGAGAGAGAGAGAGAGAGAGAGAGAGAGAGAGAGAGAGAGAGAGAGAGAGAGAGAGAGAGAGAGAGAGAGAGACAGAGAGAGAGAGAGAGAGAGAGAGAGAGAGAGAGAGAGAGAGAGAGAGAGAGAGAGAGAGAGAGAGAGAGAGAGAGAGAGAGAGAGAGAGAGAGAGAGAGAGAGAGAGAGAGAGAGAGAGAGAGAGAGAGAGAGAGAGAGAGAGAGAGAGAGAGAGAGAGAGAGAGAGAGAGAGAGAGAGAGAGAGAGAGAGAGAGAGAGAGAGAGAGAGAGAGAGAGAGAGAGAGAGAGAGAGAGAGAAGGGTCAGAAGTGGGAAATGCTGATTGGAAATATTTTTGGTAGAGAGGTCTTCTGTAGGTCTTATGCGTCTTAATAAATATTATAGGCCAAGATCACGAGGGCAACAGTAACTTCCTCTCCAGGCTATTGTGCACAGCGCGTCTGGGAACGAGATTAGGGCTACAGTTACACTTACATTCTACCACACCCCCCAACAATATGCAGACAGCCCTAACACTTACTTACTTTTACTTACGAAGCAGCACTATGTCATTTTCCCAGGCTAACTATTTGAATGCACTTACTGTAAATCGTTCTGGATAAGAGTTCTGCGATGTGACTGAAATAAAAATGCAAAGACAACTTTGAATGCAGAACTTTAACTCTGCGATCAAAACAGACTACTAAATCCTGGTGTGTGCGTGCTTGTAAGCATGTGCATCACTGCCAAGATTAGATACTGGACCATTCTTGGATTGCACATCACTTAAAGAAAGCTTTATCGTAAACCCAGTTTAATCTGGTCTACTGATTACATAAATAAGTCATAACCAGCCATATGAACTTGCATCATGTCAGTAAAAGCCTAAATATCCTGTAACTGTATAGAGTGGACTAGGGCTAGATTTTTAGATTGTTAATCCAGATATTTTCATAGAAAAATGTTAGTTCCTGCCAAGCAAACTGATTGGTCAATTTGCTTCCAACCGTGCTAATAACCACAGTATGGCTGTAACATCACGTTCACTTGCACTTTCATTCTCTCTTGGCAAAGAGATTCAAGCCCCAAGTGAATTCTTGGTAAAACAAAATGTTGAAAGAAACAGAAACAAAGTGTTATTTATGTAAAGTTCGCAATCAGACTTAATGATCATCAAGTCTGACTCAACTAGCGCGCTGTACTTCAGCACACCCGGTTCTTATAGGGCCTCTTAGCCAATAAAAGACATGGCATGATTTTAAAAAACACAAGAAATATGAATATGCCGACAGGGCCGTAAAACGTATACGATTTGGCTTCCCTCTGAAATGATTTTAAGGAGATGATATTGGATATAAATCTATCATTTCAATGATCTCTGTCCTTCGCGTTTCTTATCTTGACGGCCATTTTGAGAGTTTGATGCCTGTCTATAAGATGGCAGCTTTTATGAATTATAGCCTTTGCTTGCATTGGAGGCAAACGCGAAGGACGTTTGGGTTGACGTCTTCTGATTGTCTAAAGAGAATGTGTGTGTGTGTGTGTGTGTGTGTGTGTGTGTGTGTGTGTGTGTGTGTGTGTGTGTGTGTGTGTGTGTGTGTGTGTGTGTGCGTGTGTGTGTGTGTGTGTGTGCGTGTGTGTGTGCACGTGTGTGTGTGTGTGTGTGTGTGTGTGTGTGTGTGTGTGTGTGTGTGTGTGTGCGTGCTTACATGTGTGCCTGTGTGCTCACTAGAAAAATATTACAGTTAACTACAGAATACTACAGTAATTATGTAGTAAACTGTAGTATACTGTACACACTGTAGTATCCCTCAATCATGTGTAGTACTTACTACAGAATGCTGTGGTATACTCTAGAACACTATAGTAAATGCCTCAGTATTATTCAGGTGAAAACACTGTAGAAAAACACTACATCTGCAAAAACACAAACATTTTAAAGTGTCCTGAGACCCGAAGAAAAAGTTTGGGTTATTATTTACATTTTTTACACAAGTGTTTGATGTGAAAAAAAACATATAGTTATTTCTATTTTAGTAAGTGCAGAATTATCCTCTGTGGAGGCAGTAAAGAAAGTAGAGGAGGATGGGTTAATGGGGAGGGATCTTGAAGGGATCCCTGTGAGTATTACACCTGTGCCAGCACAGAGGGATAGGCCAACATGCTTCAGTAAGGTTGGCTTCTTAGCGTTCATAGAGAGAGAGAGAGAGGTTATCAACTGTACTGCAGAAATAGAACATAAACTCACAGCAAATAGATGTTGTGGTGGCAGCTGCAGAGATATACTTGGGTGTTTGAGATTTGAACTCAGAAGAGTTCCAGGGTGTGTTGAGTGCTGGTGTCTCGTCCTTCCAGACCGATGGCATGGTAAGGTCAAAGTAGTGGAATGGGGTAGGGGGTTTTTAATGGGTGAAGGGTTAGTTGGAAGGCTGTTTTTTAATTTGTTCATTGTATTTTTATATTACAAGTTGTAATGGATCTATACTATCGTTCCGTTGGGGTCGGTAATGCAACATCTTGGATGCCAACAGCATTAAACCCTACCGGAGAAGAAGAAGTTAGTTAACTGTAAATACTCATGTGCAAAAACACTGCAGTGAGTACTATAGTATCTATACCATAGTATACTATAGTATTTTGTCATGTGGGTCTGTTGGGAGAAGCAGATCGGCGGGAGATTGAATTCGATTGTGGCCTTGTTAAGAGTAACTTCTCATGAGTGTCCTTGGGGAGAGTAATGTTGCTATCTACCTTCATAGATTCCTACTTCCCAGAAGTCTTAATTCCTCCACCCTTTAAACAAGATTATGATCCAAAACACAGATGTGGATTGGATATTGGTCTGTAACTAGAGCACGCAGTTTTCCCTGGGCAACCACATGAAAAACTACTATAGTTTACTATGGTATAAATACTGAGGTATTGCTATATTTATATACTATAGTACTCACTATGGTGTTTTTCCTGACATTACTGTAGTATACTGGTGTATTTACTGTAGTGTTTCTGCCTTATTAACTTTGACATGGAAGCGGGGGCTTTCTCCTGGAGGAAACCCACTGGAGAAATACCAAAAGAGCACATTTTCCATAACCTATAATTAGGTAAGACTGGTGTCTAAACGAATAGGTTCAGTACTTATAATCTATATGGCAGTGTTTCTCAGCCCTGGTCCTCCAGGACCCTCAACAGTGCACATTTTATTGCAGCCCTGGACAAACACACCTTATTCAACTCATTGAGGGCTTGATGAT